>NC_135039.1:5257500-5552500 GCF_051020975.1 Osmia lignaria lignaria
TGCCTGGTCTACTGCAGAGGCCAGGAAAGTATGAAGATGACACGGGGACGCCTGTTGTCGATCATCGGTTGCCAGTGTTTTCCCATCTGACCCTCCTAACCCTATTCAGATGAGGTTAATAGTTGAAATATCTTTTAGACAGCTGTATCGGTGAGTGTTATAACTTCAAAAATTGCTTACAGAAAGTTCTGTGCTCCTGTTGTTTCTAAAGACTCAGACAGCTGTGCACGCTTTGGATGAAAAACATAGAAATGAAAGAGTGGTAGTGAGAAATGACAGGAAAAATGTGTATTTTGTGTCGGAGTCGGGAGAAGTGTATAAAATAGGTATATGTAGAAAAACTATACAAGTGCGAATGAATGTGAATTTTATATGTTGAGACTGTACAGTATGGAAAAATAGATGTGTGTGAAAGGACTGGTTGATGAGTTGATAAAAAATATATTGAGCTCTAGGGTAACGTTACAAATCCATGAACTTTTGGATGCTGCGACTGAGACTGGACATTTTGCCAGATGACCAAAGAAGGTTGTGAATGAGATGTATGTGAAATGATTTGACAGAGTGAACAGTCGCAGTGTCCCAAAGTAGTCTGATCATGGATAGGATGACGAATGTTGTACTTCTGTCATCTGAAGTAGTGGATATGAGATTGGATGCGATTTTGAAGATTCATTGCATCTAACCTCTGGTCCGTCTCCAATCTGGTGATACTTGAAGTTCGGTCTGACAGATCGAAAGAAGTATAAATTTGAATTACTAATTATAATTAAACTTCGCAGATAAGAGCACCCTGGACAAGAGAGAAGAGAAGATAGTCACAGAATCTATTGATAGAGTGGAAATGTTAGGGGGACGGCTTCTGCTAGACGGCCCCATATATGATCTAGACGAGGCGTTGGTGACCGAGATAGGAGATGAAGTGATAGATGAGGAGATGAGTGCTGTAGGAGAAGAGTTAGATGAGGAAGGACTGTTGGATGAGCCGGAGGTGAGAGGAATACGACCGATAAACGAGCAGAGCGATGAGCTGGAGGAAATAAAGAAAGAAATAAAAAAGGAACACGCTGACACCAAGAAGTCGGTGGCAGCGGTGTGTGGTGCCATGGTCACCTCAGTAAGGAAAATGGCCGCGGCTCTAGCGAAAGCAGAGGAGTTCAACGACGAGCAACGGACTAAGGTCGTGAATCGCCTGGAAGGACTGGCTGAGAAGCAAACACAGTTCGTTGAGAGATACTCATCAATCGTCCGAATTTTCAATGGGAGATTACTTGACCACCAGGACGCCTACAGAGAGGACAGAGATGAGAGAGCCAGACTGATTGAGGAAAACTTGATGAAGAAAGAGGGAGAATTGGAGAAAAGAGAGGATGACTTGAGACAGGAGAAAATACTGTGGAGACGAGAGAAGGAGAGGAGCGCGACGAGGAGATTAGAGGTATTTATGAATGAACATGTTGACTGTGTTGAGCAACTTTCTGCTGGATGTGAAGTAGATACTGATGTAATAGGGAGTAATGTTAACTATCTTAGAGGAAACCGAGGTGAGCCGACTGAACGTGAGGGTTTAGCTGATAAAGATGAGATCACGAGAGCGGTTGCTTCGGAATTTAGGAAGTTAGGAATAGAACAGGTGTTAGAGAAGTTAGAAAAAGCAAAAAATGAAAAGGCAAAAGAAACGATTAAGTTGGAAGTGACAAATAGAGACGCGGGTTCAAAACGAGACTACAAACTGACTAGTCAGACCAAATGTCAGAGTTGAGATCAAATGATTTATTGTACGTTATAGATTCGACGGTACAGGCGAGTTCGACATATGATAACGAGACAAGCGAAAAACATAGGCATAGAGTCAGAGACATTTTGATAAATAGAGTAGACCTATCACAGGAAGGTTGTGAACATTAAAGACCCTGTTGAATTGTTGTAAAAGATACGGGAATTGAAGCGAGGGGAAGTTAACATGACCTCCGTTAGCTTGAGACAGCAATTGTATACTATTAAATTCTTCTCGACCTATGACAGGAAGGTTCTGAACATTAAAGACCCTGTTGAATTGTTATAAAAGAAATGGGAATTGAAGCGAGGGGAAGTTAACATGACCTCCATTAGCTTGAGACAGCAATTGTATGCTATTAAATTCTTCTCTAATAAAGAGAAAATAGTCGAATTTCTTGATAGGTTCGACGAAATCCTTCGGAATTACGAGGGCATTCCGAATGCGCAGCCGATCTCAGAAGATGAAAAGAGAGACGCGTTCTATAATGCTGTGGTAACAAGCACCCCTCAAGTGCAGTCGGTGAACTTCCTTTTTATCCGACTTCGAAAAGGAGGAGGATATTCAATTCGATGTGTATGTAATTTTTTTTTTTTTTTTATGTATGTTCGCCGATTACTCCGAGACGGATGGACCAATCGGAACGATACCTTTTGCATCTGGTAGAGTATGTCTCCCGATTGGTCCCGTTAAAAAAACATTTTATATTTTTACATTCCGAACGCTTTTTATTGCAAAAAAACGTACTATTTCATATACGTGCGGCGTACGTTCGCCGATTATTCTGAGACGGATGGACCAATCGGAACGAAACTTTTTGCGTCTTATAGAGTATAACTCCCTATTGGTCCCATAAAAAAAAATATTTTGTATTTTTTCATTCCTAACGACTTTTATCGCAAAAGACGTAATACATCATTTATATCTTCCGGTGTCTATGCTGCAGGGAATGTACCGATTGCGATGAAACCTTTCACATTTAGTAGGAGGTATATCCGCAATGATCCAACTTGCGAAAATTTATGGAATTTGTTAACAACTACTGTTATAGCAAAAAATCTATTCCTTCATGTTACTCTGCAAGGAATGTATCGTTCGCGATGAAACCTTTCATATTTAGTAGGATATACAGGGTGCCACGCGACTACCTTGACAGCCGAAGAGGGATAATTGCTAAGGCAATTCTAAACAATGTTTTCCTTTGCCAAAATGTTGGTTAAGGCTTGGTTTTCGAGTTAATAACAAAAAACAGCGATCAATCCGAGCGCATATAGCGCGCAGTTCCAGGGACTGCAATGTCGGGTACGAAAACCGGGCCTGACGTAGGTCGCGAACGAACGGCTTGGCACCCCGTTGGCATAGCACAATAAAAAAACTGAACTGGTAGAACATTTTTAGTCGTTGTTTTGAATGAATACGGAACCTAATCTCTTGTCGCCTGTCATAATGTAAAAAACGAAATTCTAACGCGTAGCATCTTCTGCCTGTAGCGAAGAATATTTCAGGGAATTAAAACAACTTGTTTTCAAAAATAGTAAGTAAAGGTCTCAAATGGACTAATGCAGTTGCAGACTGAGACATATACCATTCGAAAACAGTAAGTGTAACTAAGATTTGAACAAAATTTTAGGTGCAATGGGTGAAGGGTTTAGGAATTATGGGCCTTTGAAGTTAACATGGGCTTCTATGGCAAATGTCACAAAACGTTTATTTTACTTGTTTTTTCATGCTCAACGATTTAAAAACACGGCAGACGAGTCAAAAATTTTCAAGTTGCAAGCAAATTGTTATTTTGAAACTGATGCACTACTTATTACAATCATTGTGTAGTTCAGAGAACAGGCAGTGTTTCGTACAGATACTCATGTCACAATGAGCGCACCTGACGAAAGCAATAGAATTGCAATCAGCTTTGAAGCACTTGTCGTTCATAATGCCATCGAATCAGAAGTCGTACGGCGCGATCCATGTTCCGGGTTCCTCATCCAGGTATCCTGATTTGTGGAATGCAAATCGAATCATGTTCCTGAAGCGAGGAGCGCTGAACTGGTAAATCGTGAATGCATGCAGCTGCAAGAAGCGGTCACGATGCCAGATCTTTACGTCAGTTGAAGTGATTGCTGTGTCTGTTATGAATCGCACAAAGGCTTTGTATGGACGGAAGAAGTGCACATCCAAAGGCTGGATCATGCCTGTTCAACACCTTCTGGTACAAGCTGTGACGACAGATTGTCATCTTTGTTTGCAGACCAGGAATCCAGAAGCAGGAGAACTTTGTGCCGATCTTTAGGCATGCTAGGCCACATGACCTCCGAATAGAAGGTTTTCAGGTCTGCTTTGCTCATGTTCGCTGTTTTACCAGCGAATGCTTTGATGTTTGCCGGATCTGCTGGTTTAGATGCCGGAAAGACACCTTTTGCCTCTGCGACGAGAACGTACATTGGGCGCAGAATTTCGCCATCCATTGACACGATCGGCATGATCATGTAGGAGTGAGTCGTTGCACTGACGGAGCCGACTGCAACTCGAATCTTCACCGTTCCCTTCTCTCTCAAAGTGCGATATGAGTGCAGTTCTTTTTCGAATCGGCTCTGATCTGTGTTGAAGACGTCTTCTGCTCCAATGTTGTCTGCGATCATGAGCTCCCTGATGGATGTCACAAACTCGTCAGCTTGCTGCTCTAAACGTGCATCTTTCTCTTTCCAGTTCTTTGACACACGGTGAGTGATGGCTCTGCTCACAATACGATTACACTTTTTGAACCTTTTGAGCCAGCCGACTGATGCTTTAAACTCGAATGTGTTTTCCGGATCGAGTTCGCTCTTCACTTGCATTGCCCACAGACGAAGTGTCCGATCATGGATAATGGCACAACGCTTTGCCATCTCCTTAAACTTGTCCAAAACGATCGCATTGATCTTCTTCATAGAAGGCTTTGCAAGACTCTTCTCAAAGTTGTACAAGACACTTGCAGTCTTTATCTGCCGGAACTGATTCATGACCGTCGACATCGATCTTCTTTTTTCGAGGATCTCTCCACCTTCGCCTGTAGTCCAGAACTGAAAAGCACGCATCTTGTACTCCTCGTCCAGAGTCTTTTGCTTTTTTGCAGGCGAAGGCATGAAGACAGTCCCTAGAAAAATCCCTAGAACGTAGAACACAAATTACGTCGTCATTACTGAACAGAAAGTAAAAAAATTTGATGTACGTGTTCAGGAGGCCCTAAAAAATGGCGCGCTGGGCCTTACATTATTCAAATCGTCAAAAAGTTATAAAATATTGAAATTTATGTCTGTCAACGGTGAAGAAAATGGCGGATCGGACTCACCTGCATCAATTTATTCGTAATATAAACATTTTTGCGAATCGTATGTCCAAATAGAGACCAGAGCGCCATTCTTTGGGGCGGATAGAACAAAACGAGCACCCAAGGGATGATATACAAGCCTCCAGGTAGACGAAATTTGTGTTCAACGATTTTCACTCGCGAACAGTGTTGCCACCTCTACGGATTTTTCCGTAGATTTACGGAATTTTTATATCATTTACGGAGTTACGGATTATACACTCAAATCTACGGATTTTTTGTCTTTTACCTTCTCCGTTCTTTTTTCAGAATTTTGCAATCCACAAATAAATTTTATTGTATCGATCGTCAATCGTCACCACCTAGTTCTACAAGTGAACTATTAAAAATGAATTTCTAGTGAATTTCTAGTTCCATAAATTGTTGGTTACATGTAGATGTAATATTATTTGAAATTCGAGTCGACGTTACAGTCGTGACATCTTATAGAACATCTTACAGAAACAATCAGACTATCACAATCAGTTATAAAAAGAAATAAGAAATTAATAGAATAAATAAACGTTATTTTCAGGTATTTTATACTTATTTTAGATTTTTTTACTTTTACCAATATATGTAGACAAATATACATTTAAGCATTTTATTTTTCAGTGTTGTGCCCTAAAAATTTAACAGAATTAGACAGAGAATGGCAATTATTGAGAAATTTACAGTTACCATTCTCACAAAATGATAATGTAAAAGTAGAAACGTTTTGGCATTACATATCAACCATAAAGAATGGAGATGGATTTCAGAGCTATCCTTTAATATCCAGTTTTGTTGAAACTCTTTTATGTTTACCACATAGCAGTGCCAATGTGGAAAGATTATTTTCCTCTGTGGTGAAAACGAATGTAAGAAATAAATTAGGCACCAAGTCCTTAACAGGACTATTGCATACAAAACATGCAATAAATGTACCCTGTTTTGATGTGCCACTTACAGAAGAATACAAAAATTTATTTAATAATAATATCTACGATTTTAAGAAAAAACTCAAAGACCATAAGAGGGACGATAGCAGTGTCGAATGTGTCGATGACGATTATGAATAACTAGTTGTAATGTAATAATTTATTTATTTATTTATTAATAATAAACGTGCGAAGCCCTTTGTAATACATAGTGGTAGATAGGATATATAATCAGTAAAAGCAGATCTTGTCAGTTGACATACGATGATTACATAAATGAAAACTTAAGATAAGCATAGAAGAAAAACTAAGCATAGAAGTAAACATATTTATAAGCAAAAACATAAACATAAACATACTCATAACTCCAGTCCGCGGTAATCTCACTGTAGTATACAAGCGCCTTAAACCTAACCTGTCATGTGCGAAGCGTAAGTGCGCCATTCTTGTGAATGAAAAGGCGTAGCGAGTCAAAGAGTGTTAGTGAGGTTAGAAAGACGTGTATAGTGCTCAAAAAAAAGTGACAAGGTGTGCAGGAAGTGCTACATTGAGGTGGTGTTACATAATTGATTACGCAGCTTGTGTTTGGTTGTATTAACAGAGTCGACAAATATGTCACACGTTGAATTGAAGCGATTTACAGTGGCACAGGATCTTCTAACAGTGTTTAGGTGGCCATATTTTGAAGAATACATAGTTTCTTGAAAAAGAATAGCAGTTCTAGTAACTCTAGATGGAACGTGGAACGGTACAAGATCAAGTAGAAATGAACAATCAATGATATTGGTGAGGATCTTTTGCACAAAAATTATTTCATTTATGGTGCGTCTGTCATTGAGTTCAAGAACTTTGAATTCGGTCATAATAGTGCTATAAATGTCCCATAGGAGTGGAGGTTTTGAAGGACAGAAAACGTAGGAATCTATGTTGAATGCGTTCAAGAGCTTTTGCGTGTTTAACTAGCCGAGGAGCCCAGATAATGCTAGCATAGTCTAGATGTGGGAGAACAAGTGCGTAGTACAGTATCAGTAAAGTTCTGGGATCCCTAAAGTGATAACATGTGCGCTTGAGGTATCCCAACATCCTGGATGCTAAGTTGGTGATTGAAGAGATGTGCAACTCAAAGGATAATGCACTATCTATAATCACTCCAAGGTATCTGGTGCTAGATGAGTTAGTTAGGTTAGTATTATGCAGTTTATTAAAAATTATAGGATTATTACCCCTATGAAACCTAACGATTTTGCATTTAGACACATTGAGACTCATTAGATTACGGTTACACCAATCTTCCAAGTACGGAATGTCCTGCTGCAGTAGCTGAGCTTCCCAGATAGAGGTGATAGTGCGGAAAAGTTTAAGGTCATCAGCAAAGAGTAGGAACCTACAAGAAGCGAAGATATGCCTAATGTCATCTATAAATATAAGGAAGAGCAGTGGACCAAGATGGGAACCCTGTGGGACACCAGAAATTGCTAATATAGGTTTAGATAGCTGGCCATGGTATTTGACTTGTTGTGTGCGACTTGATAAATAACTGTAGAGCCACTGTAATAGCTTACCATTAATACCGAAGGAATAAAGTTTATCGATAAGTAAATGGTGATCAACTCTGTCAAAAGCCTTGGCAAAATCAGTGTACACAGCGTCTATCTGTTTGTGAGCATCTAAGGCTTGTGATATAAAGCTAACGTAGCATGCCAAGTTTGAAGTAGTTGATCTCCCATTAATGAAACCGTGTTGTTCAGGTGCAATATAATTGTGCAGAAGTTTAGAAAGTTTACTACAGACTATAGCTTCAAAAATTTTAGATGCAATATTAAGTAAAGAAATAGGTCTGTAGTTTTCAACCTTAGATTTATCACCTGCCTTGAATACAGGTGTAATAATGCTCTTCTTCCAGCGCGTGGGAAATTTGCCAAGTTCAAGGGATTTGCAAAAGATAATCCAAAGAGGTCTGGACAAAATGAAATTACAATGTTTAAAGATACAGCTGGGGAGCTCATCTTCCCCAGGGCTCTTATGTTCATTAAGCTTAATAATTTGCAAAAAAACATCGCCAATATCAATAGAGGAAATGCAAAGATCATTTTGTCCAGACACAGGAACGTCTCCAAGGCCTGGATTAAGAGCGGAAAAGTTAGATTCAAAAGAGTCCGCAAATAGGTTTGCAACAAAGAGAGGATCATTCGATTCACGGTTAGCGTAATTCATATTCGTAGGAACAGAGTGAGACTGGCGATTCCTATTTACAAACGACCAGAAGGCCTTTATGTTGATACGGATGTTATCTTCCGCATTAGATATATATTTCCGATGGCATTCCCTGGTGAGCAAGTTACACCTACTCCTTAGTGAACAGAAGCGTAAATAGTCTGAATACCGCAAGTGCTCTTTATATTGCTTATGAGCTGTTTTTTTAGCCTTTATTAGTGATATCAACTCAATGGTGAACCAGGCCGGATAACTACTGTGGTGAATGAATTTAGTAGGAACAAAAGTGTTAACTGCATAGTTCAAGTGATCATAGAAGAAATCCACTGCCTCGTCAACGGATAGCACTGACATACAGTCGTCCCAATTAATAGAGTTGAAGAAGGATAGCATGTTAGTGATTTGTTCGAATTGTATTGCGTAACTCTAGCTGCCTGCAACTCTAGCATCGTAGGAACCTTGTTGCGTATTTTGCGTGGTCTGAAAGGTCTGAAATGACACACACCTGTGTAACGGTCACTTAACAATATATTTAACACAAAAATAAAGTACGTATAACGGAATCACGAAGAATAAATGTGTGAGAGGACAGATAGTTCACTTAAAGTTACACTATATTAACGCACCTTAAACTAAGGAATCGCGTAACACAAAACTATAAACTACACTAATTGCGCGGGCTGAAAACCAGCTTCGCGTGAGCAGAAAGAACTGACTTGAATGAAAAGGCACGTGGACGTGGACTGCGAGCACGTGGTCTCACGTCGAGCGTTCATCCAAGAAGAACAAAAATCGATCATGGCGTCGATCGTACCGGTTCCGCGTGGAGAGGGGACCGCGTGGACAAAGTGGGCCCGAGAGGTGCTGCCGCTATCGGTAACGGCGCGCCAACGAAGTATTTTCGTTGCCAACTTTGTCGTTCTGCGTAGACATGGGGAATTTCGCCAACAAACCTCTTGCACCAAAATTAATACGTTTTCCACCAATCTGTTTGCAGATAATTGAATTAAATGTTTCTGCGGGATTGTTTGTCACATTCATTAACAAACTATCCGAATAGCAGCTGAGGAATCGTATGGCTTTCTCGACTTCGATATACAGACCGTATAATTTCAAAGATGGAACGTAATTTTTTTTAGCTCTGTTTTCGTCACGCATACACGTATGGCTGCGGCTATTGCACTCCTTGTGCTCACCAAATATATGGCTAGGAATACTTAAAATGTCCTTCTGAAGTTCTCTAGCTTTGATATGCTGAGGCCCTGTTTTTTGTTTTCGCGCATTGACTGCTAAAACGACAGCTCTACGAATATTTAAAATATTTTTTTTAATTATATTTCGGTATGCAACCAAGCCACGATCTCTGTGACCCTTCGTTTGCGTTTTTTTAGCAACGTGTCTCAACTTTTTACATAAATTACGAAGTAAGTGATTGGTACACTCAATTTTTTTAACGGTTACTTTTTGCTCTCGGTAAGGTCTGTTATTTACAATAGTATGATATACGTTACTATCATCGTCGGCAACAACTGTTCTATATATCAAGCCATGCATTTCAATGCTGCATTTGAAACCTTCAGCGATAGCATCACTTTCCATGCTACTAGAACTGGCATAACGATCATAGTTTTTATAACGTTTATGATGTTTTGGGGATGTAGCTTTTCGTTCTGCTATATCACATATTGTGCAGTATTTATTGCGTATGCCGATAAACAGAACTTTTCCTGTGCGGAAACCTACAACGGCACCGACACCGGAAAGTGAATTATAATTCGTTCCATACGATCTTTTCATCCAGCTACCATCCGCTATTACAGTTATGTAAGGGATACCGTCGACGACTTCATTGTTCTCAAAAGCTAATCGTCTTTCTTCTTCGCCTGCTGCCTGCATGGTATGCATTGCGCTTTTCATAAACTGATCTACAAGTTTTTCACGGTACATCCGGTACGTCGTTTCAGCCATGCCGGGCATGTTTAGGGCGGGGTATAATTCTTCTAATTGTGCATAGCCGATTCCGACTGTAACAGTAGTGGTCGTCATGGCCTCATTTACATTCATTATATCTGAATTCATAGGTTCCGACCAAACAGTATCTTCGTAATTGCACATTTGACACTTGAAGAAAAACTGTGTGAGACACCCATGCTGGCGACTACCGATCATTTTCCAGTCGCGAAAATGACATTCAATACCTCGCGCGTGATTGTAGAACATTCTATGTATTTCATTTCAAAAGAACTGAACGTCAACAATGCGGCGGCCATCTGGCATATTTTCCGAAATACGTCCCATATCTTCGTGTCCGACGTCTACGACGAGATTGTCGTCACTATCGTCCAGGACATTTTGTACTTGTACAGTGGGTCTCACACTTGTAGAATCGCATTGTACAACGACAGTTTCGTCGTTTTCGCGAAGGACGTTTTGTGATATGCGCCCAAAATCTTTATTTGCGAAAAGGACGTTTTTCGATTGTGGGATGCGCCCCGCATCATCTTTATTTTCATTTTCGAAAAGGACGTTTTTCGATTGTGGGATGCGCTCCGCATCATCTTTATTTTCATTTTCGAAACGGACGTTTTTCGATTCTGAGATGCGCCCCGCATCTTTATTTTCGAAATGTTTATCTTCGAAAACTGCATCAGCTTGAATCGTCGTTGTCGACGATTTCCATTCTTTCCGTCGCCTGCAAAGTAAAACGAATGTAGGACAATACACACAAGTTACTGAAATGTATAAATTGTTAGCACTTACAGTTTTCTATAAGCTTTTTGAGGGAGAGTCTTCTCCTTAACAGCAATCCGTGACGACTCCTACCTTTTTTATTTCCCATTTGTGCTTATTTTTTTCACAAATGCTTGGAAATTTTTTCAATAATATATATGTATGGCTTCTATGCGAAGACGTCTTATATATATGTATGACTTCTATGCGAAGATGTCTTATTGTTAGAAAGAAATAGATAACAACGCCAGCCATGGCAACGCGCTAAAAAAAAACGAAACGTCAACGCTGTCTCGTTTTCCAATTTCACTGGCGTCGTTGAACTTGGATCGTGCGGACTGCTTCGGAGCAATTAAAAGTACAATGGATTTACAAGGCGACAGTAAGTGTTTCTTGTTTTCTTTACTTCGCGAGTGTCATTGACAATTATAATAAGGATATTATTATTTGTAACAAAAATATTTTTTGCTTTGTCTCATATACAGTGGGTTTATGTGAGCCTATAATGAAAATTTGAAATATGTCTTTCGTAGATTCAAATGAGTTATGTGCATGCTTAAAATTTCGACAAATATAACAGACGATTATTCCAACAATTTTTGCAAGAATTCTTGCAGAAACCGTTGCAATAGTCTGTTTCATCATCTCGCGGACACGCGTCTAGAAAAGGCAATTTTCTAACTTTTTCATTTCAGCCTGTGATGAAAATTTAAAATATGATATTTGTAAAAAATATGGGTAAATATTTAGAATAAGGGAGCCACCTCCGATTTCGATGACCTTCAAATATGTTGTCAAGGTCGTTATTCTGAACAACTTTTTCCTATACATATAATAGTCGGACTCTTTTGGTTTGCGAGATATTTGAAAAAATAACGTGCTTTACTATCAATATTTCCAAGAGTGAATAAGTCGCAACTAGGATCTCATCTATTGTTTTGGGGGGCTCTGCCCCCCAAACCCCCCCGCCCCCACAACGACAATAACCCCAAACCCCTTTGGGATGGACTTTTTTAGGTACTTCGAAAACACATGTGGGGATTAATGAACGGATAGTACATGTAGGTATAAGCTTAATACAGTCAAATACTAAATAGAGCACATATTAGTCATTTATTCGTTTAGACTTTCATTCAAGGGATACATAATTCCCATTATTTTGAAAAACGCATCCAATCTTTCAGAAAAATCGAACTTTTTTTTAAATATGAATTCTGCTAAGTAATAATTAAAATGACATTCTTTGCGACCGTACAAAGGAATATTTCCTCGAATTTCTCTCCACAGTCTTTCAATGTTTTGTGTATGTACCCCTGTTTCTGGATCAACAAAATTTGCCGAGTGGTTTACAGTGTAATGTTTATACACATCTTTATTTATTTCTGCATACGCCTTCCAACAGTCGCTATAAATTATTGTACCCGGAGCAATGTTCTTCAAAATTAGAGGTAACAGTACCTCCGATTTGCGAGACGCTATTGGAACAACAAAAAACTTCTTTGAGTGTCGTTCAATAGCACCGAAAATCCACTGTCCTTGTATGACTCGTCCTCGATTGTATTTTCAGCGACCAAATTTTGCCTCGTCAATCTCCACGACTATTCCATCCCCACCAATTTGATTTTCGTCTTTTATCAACCATTCATACATAAGCTGAGAAATTATTAATAAAGTAAGTTCATAAACCAGTGTTAATAATAATAGGTATTTAATTAATTACCTCTCGACAGAAATTAGTCCAGTCAACTGCTGTAGAAGATGAAATATTAAGTTCTACTTCGAGAAATCTTTGCCTAGGAGTATTCATCATTAAAATATAGCAAATTAATCGACAAGCTACACCAATATTTAAATTTGCTTTTGAGAACCAGGTCCTATGTAATGCACTGATTTTAAAATTGCATGTTAATCGTTTTCTTTTACGATTCGTGATTTGTTTATAATAATGATTAGTACAATGAAAACATAATGATTCTAAACACTTTAATTCTAAAATACTTCCACACTGTGGACATTTTATTGTTTGACGAATAACATTTTTAGAATACAAATAATTCAATAATTCGTCGCGATTTGTGGTTAAAGCTAGAAACTCGTAGAATTTCATTTTAGAAAATTGATATTTATATAACTGTACGTTATAATGATTAGTCGTACACTGTTCATGAAATACAAGAAATGTCAAGTTCATTGATAACTTTGGACATTGAGTCAATGACAAGATATATGTATATATACACACAAGGCACTCTATTGAACACAAAATGCTGTCGAAAATTTATCTAGCCTTAAGATAACTGTTTTCTCAAATATCTCGCAAACCAAAAGAGTCCGACTATTATATGTATAGGAAAAAGTTGTTCAGAATAACGACCTTGACAACATATTTAAAGGTCATCGAAATCGGAAGTGGCTCCCTTATTCTAAATATTTACCAAAATATGTTATGTGGATGCTAAAAATTTAATCGAGATCGGTCAATTAAAATTTTTCGAGAATTGCGACTTCTTAGATGAAAAGTCACGATTTTCAGAAATAAATTACTTGTAACTTCTCAGTGCATTGACCGATCTCGATTAAATTTTTAGCATACATATAACATATTTTTTACAAATGTCATATTTTAAACTTTCATCACAGGCTGAAATGAAAAAGTTAGAAAATTGCCTTTTCTAGATGCGTGTCCAAGAGACAATGAAACAGACGACTATTGCAACGGTTTCTGTAAGAATTCTTGCATTAGAATAATCGTCTGTTATATTTGTCGCAGTGAAGTTAGCCACACATACATTCACTAACACATTCACGCTTTTGTCTTCCGGAGTATCATCCATGTTATTCAATTTTTTTTAGATGCTAAGGATGATAAAGCGGAAGCAAAGCAACCGCAGCCGGAAATGCTGTTGCAGCAGCAAATACAGGAGATAAAGCAGAAAATGGAAAAACTAGAGCAACAAAAAAACAAATATGCTGGATATTTCGTAAGTCGTTTTTTTACGTTCCTGTTTCTACGTTACTTCTTCTATCCACTGTTTATGAATAATAACATAATATTTATTTTTCCAGACATACAGGAAAGAAAAACAACGGATGATACGGCAACATCGCCGTGAAATAAACCGGCTGCGGCGGGAAGCAAGGCCAGGACGCGGACACGGCAGCAGTTACTGTACAGCCGGCCCATGCGGATGCATTCCACATAACTGCGGTGCGGGCTGCAGTACAGTACATTGCAAGTGTCAGGTGCCGGGCGGGTGCCGTGTGTGTAGGCGGCACACTTGAAGTGAGTACGACGATAATATATGTATAATATGTAATAAAGAGAAAGATAATATAAAAATATGATTTGTTTGATTTCAGGAAAAAGTTATAAAAAATTTGTTTTAATTTCATTTTCTTATTATTGTATTCTTTCTTTTATTCTTATTCTTATTATTGTATTCTTTCTTTTATTCTTATTCTTATTATTGTATTCTTTTTTTTATTCTTATTCTTATTATTGTATTCATATTCTCATTCTTCAAATTATTATTTTATTATTGTTATTATTATTGCGTTATTATTTTACTTCTTCTTCTTCTTCTTATATTATTATTATTATTATAAGTATTAGTATTAGTTTATAATTTTCATAATAAATATTTTCATTGTCTACTTACATTCTTGTCATTTATTCCCCTATTCCTTATCCTGTGTACTAACGATGTACATACAGGTGCATTGGCGATTTCATTGAGAAGGATAAACTAACCTTAGGCATTCGATTGGTAGGAATTCGGAGTACAATATCGGGACATATTAGAAAAAAAAAACTTTAGACATTCGATTTGTAGGAATATTCTTCCCTTGGTTATATTATGTTATGTAAAGTTGCGGAGTTCTCTCTCTCATTGAGTCCTCGGCGTACTTTATGTAATTTAATCTGCGTTGTCAGGTAGATAGAGGTTCTCACTTACCTTTCGCTGGATGAGTAGAACCTATCTATGAACCTGTGGTAGTGTGTCGTCCAGGTATTGGAACGGTAGGGTAGATGTTTCGAGTGAAGATCACGCACTTCCGATCACAATGTATGTTTATTCGTTACGAGTACAGTTCTTGATTCGCGCACGTTTACAATTGAGTCTTATAGAATCTTGCTCTGTCGGAGCCCTGAGCTTCGTAGCAGAGTCATAAACGCTAGACTTGATTAATTTATTGATGTTACCGAAATCTTTCTCTGTCGAAGTCCTGAGCTTCGTAGCAGAGTCGTGTAGATTCTAGAGTATCGAACTCTGAGCGGTACTTCGCGGATTATCTTCGCGGATTTAACGATTTACGGATGGCCGGAATGATCTGGTCTGATCGCGATATTTTCGATTTCGTACTATATTGATAAGTTGATGAAGCGTTTCTGATATACTGATAAGAACTGCGCCTGTTATACTAATGAGAACTGCTCGCGGGCGGGCCCGGTCGCGTTCTTTTATATTGATAAATGAGGTCAACATTTTTGATTTAGCAATTCGGGTGAACCACCTCGTTCGGATCGTCAGCGTTCTCGCCGTACGACGACCCGGCTGAGTTGCTCACTCAGAATTTGCGGAACGATGAATTTGGATGGTGCAATAGAAGTTTAAAGAATTTGGGTGATGAAATAGAAGTTTCAAGAATGCGTCACAAGACGTGACAGTTACAAGAAATATATATATAATATTTGGCTGAAGGAGTTAGGACATTCATACATTTCCTAGGTGATGTATGCAGTATCGTATTTTATACTTTGGCGGTGACATACATAATATAGCTATCGTAGTGTGTCATTTAGGTGTATGCGAAAAATGACGTAGAATAGCATGCCGTTACAGTAATGCTCGGCTAAATTTCACTAAAATCTGCTCGGTTAAATTTCCACGACCCAGCTCCACTCTTCTCCCACCACTCAGCACAGCGAGCTCGGTGAAACCTGATCTCAGTAGACAAGGACAGAAAATGAATACAATGAAAAGAAAGAGAACAGACGCACATCAAATGGATGCCGCAACTGGAAAAAGTAAACATACAGTAAAGGAAATTTTATTTTCAGTCATTTTCATCTTACGTTTATAATTGTAGAACCGATGGATAGTTGACATTCTTCCGATTAAAATGAGTCCAAACACGATATAATTTGAACCATATTTACTGTACATGATCCATTATGATTTACATTATGATTAACTCTACGTGATTTCTTATGAAATTATTAGATAACGTAAATACAATCCGATTTACGTCGTGTTTGGACTGATTTCAATCAGAAGGATTTCAATAATTCAATGGTATAATTTTCATAAAAATAAGTTGAAAATTACTGATAGTGAAATTCTCGTTATTGCATGTTCACTTCTTTCACTCGCGGCATCTCTTTGAACTGCCGTGCCTCGACCGTCGCTGCTAGAAGTAGTATGTCTATCTCGCTTCCTCCTATCGTATCTATTCTCTTACTTTGTCAAATTCTGCTCGAGTCAATTCTCGGAATAAAAACGCTACCCTGCTCGCGATAATTTCACTGCTGACTCTCGAAGGTAGTGAAATTTAGCCGAGCATTACTGTAGTTGGATGCAATAACTGAGGTGGCGCTGAAATCAGTTTCTGTTCGGTCTAATTTTCGATGCAACGTTGACTGTTTTATCGACTCGGAATTCGGAGTTCGGCCTCGACGCTCGCATCACCTTAAATTGTTTTCAAAATTTTCATCATTAACGTAGCCTCCAGTCCAAACGTTTAGTAATTATTCCATTTCAATCATTTTTATTTGTTGTTTAGAATGCTTAGAATTTCCTTTTTTACATTATGACAGGCAACAAGAGATTAGGTTCCGTATTCATTCTAAACAACGACTAAAAATGTTCTACCAGTTCAGTTTTTTTATTGTGCTATGCCAACGGGGTGCCATGCCGTTCATTCGCGACCTACGTCAGGCCTGGTTTTCGTACTCGACACGGCAGTCCCCGGGACTGCGCGCTATAGGCGCTCGGATTGGTCGGTGTTTTTTGTTATTAACTCGAGATCCAAGCCTTAACCAACATTTTGGCAAAGGAAAAAGTTGTTTACAATCACCTTGGCAATCATCCCGCTTCGGCTGTCGAGGTAGTCGCGTGACACTCTGTATATCCTACTAAATATGAAAGGTTTCATCACGAACGATACATTCCTGGCAGAGTAACATGAAGGAATAGATTCTTTGCTATAACGGTAGTTATTAACAAATTCCATAAATTTTTGCAAGTAGGATCATTGCGGATATATCTCCTACTAAATGTGAAAGGTTTCATCGCAATCGGTACATTCCCTGCAGCATAAACGCCGGAAGATATAAATGAAGTATTACGTTTTTTGCGATAAAAGTCGTTAGGAATGAAAAAATATAAAAATTGTTTTGCTGGACCAATCGGGAGATATACTGTACAAGATACAAAATTTTCGATCCGATTGGTCCATCCGTCTCGCGGTAATCGGTGAAAAATGTAAATCAAGCATTACGTTCATTCCAAAAAAATCGTTAGCAATGAAACAATGCAAAATGTCTTTTTGACAGGACAAAGTGGGAGAAATACTCTACAAGATGCAAATAGTTTCGTTCCGATTCGTCCATCTGTCTAATCAGCGAACGTTCGGCGCACGTACATGAAATAGTACGTTTTTTTGCAATAAAAAGCGTTCGGAATGAAAAACTATAAAATGTCTTTTTAACGGGACCAATCGGGGCACATACTTCAGAAGGTGCAAAAGGCTTCGTTCTGATTGGTCCATCCGTCTCGGCGTAATCGGTGAATATACAAAAAAAAAAAAAAAAAAAAAAAAAGAAAAATACACATCGAATTGAGTATCCTCCTCCTTTTCGAAGTCGGATAAAAAACAGCCGACACATTCTGAAAATAATCTGCCAGATATCTTACATGTTTGTAACACCTCGGAATCGACATGAAATTAAAAGGTTTGCAAGAACTCGAAACCCTGCATGCGTATAAAGATACTTGGATCAGCGAACACGTGCGAGTTAGTGAATACAAAGCCTTCGTGTATTCGCAGCTTCGCCCGCCCTTATAAATAAAAAAAACTTCGAGAATTTGAATCCCGATTTGCACCATGTTTCTAGGTTCGGGGGTTTGGGCTGGGCGTTGACGGGTCAGTCAGGACATGTCCTTATAGATTATATTATTGGGAAGGGTCAGGCAAAATAAATTACATTAATCACGATTATATAATTTTATTTTCATAGATTATATTATTGGAAAGGGTCAGGCAAAATAAATTACATTAATAACGGTTATATATAATTTTTATTTTCATATTATATTACATTAATGAAGTATGGGGAAGGGTGAGGTAAAGAATCAATTACACTAATAACGGTTATATATAATTGTATATGTGTTATAAACTAGGAATATACGTGTTATAAACTAAGAGTATAAACTAAGAATATATATGTTATAAACTAAGAGTATAAACTGGTGTTATAAACTATAAGTATAAACTAAAAGTATAAACTAGTGTTATAAACTAAGAGTATAAACTAGTGTTATAAACTAAGAGTATCAACTAGGAATATATGTTATAAACTAAAAGTATAAACTAAAAGTATAAACTACGATGGTGGCGGGGGAGGGAATATCTACCACCAGTCCGACTATAACAGATAAAATACACATTAATACACAGTAAAATCTAATAAATCAAAATAAAAACGGATTGGCAACTTACATCGATTTCCTCCTCAAACAAATATCGGAGGTCGAATACTTTTGATGGTGGCGGGGGGAATATCTACCACCAGTCCGGCTATAACAGATAAAATACACATTAATACACAGTAAAATCTAATAAATCAAGAATAAAAACGGATTGGCAACTTACATCGATTTCCTCCCCAAACAAATATCGGAGGTCGAATAAATCGACCTCCGTCCATGTCGCCGCCCACCGCGATTCAAATTCGCGGCGCCACTCTTGCCGCTCCTTGCACTTTGCGTGCAGCGCCGCGACCTTCTCCCACCGCATTATCTCGAATCGCTGCATCATTTTTGCTGTTAAGATGAAAAAAACAACTAGTTAAAAATAAATAAAATTTACACACTACGGGTAATTGTTGAAGACTATGTTACGTGGCCGACGACTTGGCAGCGCGCGTGGCTATCAGAGGCTTTCTGATTGGCGGCCGCGTAACTTATTTTATTATCAATACAACCCGAGCGGTAAGATTGTATTGTGGTAGGAACTGTCACAAGGTTTCACTGGGTTTAAAGGAGAATGCTAATGTGGGTTTGACACAGCAATGTATATATTCTACAATCTTGGTCTATTACAGATGTTGTTGTCGCGAATATAGGTGTATAATGTGATATATTACCTATTTCCACTATGCTCGGTGTTCACGCACTGGCAATGCGGGGGTGTTGTGTGTGGTTGATTGTAATGCCAAATAGAAACACGACTCGCGGATTCTATAAGGTGAATGTTGCTCGAAGGGGACTTCAACCCGATCTCACTAATAGTAACCAACTCACTACCGTACACGACGTGCTCGACACGAGATGAACTCTGGTACTGCCCCCGATCGTTGGTACGAACGGGTTTATATACTAATTAAGAAGGGTGGTCTGGTTACTATTCGAGTGATCAGGCTGGGTCCACCTGCCTCTGCGACAGTTTAGAGTGGTTGCATCTGCTATTTGATTACGGCGGACCCATTGCTTTCCCAAGTGTTTGGTTCTGCTATCGGTGGACCTTCTGTTTATTACGAGAGTAAATGGTCGGTTTGCCCGAGAGTTTTCCTTTCCAGATGTTTAAGCTTATTTGAAAGGAGACACGTTTGATAAAAACGGTCTGTCTACGTGACAACTACTTACGATTATGTTCTACTACTATGTACTACTTAGATTCTCTAGCCGTGGCACGCTCATTGTTATCAGCAAATAATGAATAGTAAAACGAACGCGCGTCGGTTTATAAAGCACTGAGAAAACATCCCCTCCAAACTCTAAGTCCTGAGATGAGTAAGAACTCCGGTCTCTCTCTCATGAAATTGCAAGGTTTGCATGAACTCGGAACCCTACAGGCTTATAAAGATACTCGTGGAGCAAAGAATAAATTATGTTTTTTACGAATAATTATTTATTTTATAATGTCCCCAAGGCAATGTTCTTGTGGATTGTGGAATTATGAATCGTTTATCATCGTAGGGACTAAGCACCTTCTTTTCTTCACATATAGAATATACATTGTGCAATTTTGAACGAATACATCTCTGTTCACGATGCACTTCTAAACGATCATACAAGCAACGTATATAATCATCGAAGGAAATAGTTTTCCTAACTACGTTACTTTTGACGCCCTTCACTTTTTTCGTGTCCCGTTTGCCCTCTTCGCGCAAAGCATACCGAAGTCCGACAAACTCAGTCATTATACACCCATTATTTTCATCCTTCATTAATCCTGGTACTTTTTTATTTACTCGTGGCATATTGTAAACATTGTCCTCGGTATAGTCGCTCGTGTCAAACCGATGTATATCGCGTTTCATTACATCGTATATGTCATCACATTCCAGTTCGTATATAAGACTGTCTGTGTCTGTGTATAATATTTTACAAAGATGTTTAAATTTCGGCCAAACATAATCATGATGGAATTCGTACAAACGTGTTTTTGATATATCCAGAATGCACATACCAACATAAATGGGTTTTCTAAATTTAATTTCCAACTTTCGCATCTCTATTGCAACCAAATGTTCCGAAAATATTGATCTGCTATGAAAATTTGGTTTTGCTATCAGGGCCTCAGCCCCGTATCTACCTTCCCATTTTGTAACTAATTTAACGTCTACATGATTTCTAACGTTCTCCATAGTTTTACCAAAGACTGCATTATTCATTAATTTAAATAATTCGTGCCATCTTGTTTGAACACGATCAAAAGGTTGGCATTGTCGCGAATTAAGTGTTTCGGTATTCTCGCGTAAATCTGACAGAGATAAAAACAGTCCACGCGCGAGTGCCTGCCCAAAGCGAAATATTCTCTTATCACGTCTTGCTTGTCGCATGCAACGTCATCGAATATAAACACCGAATCGGGCAGCGCCTCGTTCGGTGGCACGACTTCGGTATTATTTGAAAATGAAAAGTATCCGATTTCAGGAACGGTTGTCAAAATTCGTTCGAGATATTTGTACTTTGGTTGTTGCAATGATTTTGAGTATACATATACGTTATTGAATCTTACACTGATTACGACGTTCGTTTTACCGCAGTTCGATGGACCGCAAATTATACCACGTATCGTATTCGGCAAGAGGGGTCCGTGTCGTCGCCGACGATCGTCCATGCGTGTTGTCCTCTCGTCTACATCGAGAATAAGGATAGACAGGGGCTGCTTTGCGAAACGCATATCGTCTATATAATAACCATATATTTAATGATTCAACCTCTTTATAGGTTGCGGAAAAGCTGCTTGTCCGCGTCGTGAACGCGCTTTAGCCGCGGCCATAAACGAGCTTTAATCGCGATTAACCCTTTTTCTCCGCGGCGGCGACGGCGGGGCAGCGGCGCGCGCGGCGTTGGCGGGCACGCGGAATGCAATTCGTGACCGAGCCATCAAATACGCATCCAAGCAACAACGTGACCGAAAGTCTGTCTCGACGACGCTCGCTCAATCTGTATTAGATTGCACATCGACACGTGTCTACCTGTAAACATGGATTTCACCCTACCCCCCTCATGTTAACCGCGTCAGCAAGCCGTCAAAGAGGCATCCAAGCAAAACGTGACCAAAAGTCTGTCTCGACGATGCTCTCTCTATCTGTACCAGATTGCACATCGACACGTGTCTGCATGTAAACATGGATTTCGCCCTACTCCCTCGTGTCTTTGAAATAGAAGAACATTCCTTTGTATCTCCTACATTGGAATATGAAACATAAACGTTACACATACAATCGTTCTAGGTAAAACAACATTAAGACGCATAAAGTATATTTTTACTAAATAGATTTTATTATTTTACAGTAATGAACAAAATTAATAAATGATATTAAATGTTTCGTGTTTTAAGACAAATGTAATAATTTTTCTTTTTCGGTGGAGGTCCATCTATGTGCGTGTCATCCCCCGGCCGGTTATAATGTTCCATACACAGCTCTTCATCTTCCTCCTTCCTTTTTTTTAACCACCATTCTTTTAATATCGATACGTTTCTCATAGCACATGCTCCGTTGTGCGCGATGCATGCCATATGTTTATCCATCCATCCATCCTGAATATGCTGGCTCTTGGTTAGCAAATTCGGTAGATCGTCATCTTTGTTTAAAACCTCTATATTGATTGGACTGACTGAAGGATAAAGTTTCTTCAGCCATTTTTCTTTCTCAATGTCCTTGACGTATACAGATCCATGAATACTATTTTTCAAACACCCAGCGGCACACTCTTGAAGGCGTGAATACGGCACGGTACCATCGTCCCACTCAAAACCATGATGATTTTGTGTCAACCATTTTATTTGTCTTAATTCTGCTTTCGACAATTTTCTCTTAGCAAATGGAGGCGCAAAGATGAAACATTGTACACGATTCCCATTCTGGAAGATGGCAAATTCCTTTACGAATACCTCGTTCGTATCGCTTTTGAAGCCTTGAATGTCCACGAATGTTGGTACGGTCATTTTGATTAGTTGAATTTGTGGCGAAAAATGACTGGTTTTGCTGTGGAATGATCTCATATAAACCCTCTTCCACTTAAGAGAGTTTGCGCACTACATTGGTCAGTGGATTGTACTGCACGATACGATCGTGAATGATCAAACAGTAAGCGCTAGTATTTTCAGGAACGTTTTCACTACACTCAAAATCGATTCTTACATCGATTGTAGCGCTTTTTATCGATTCGTTCTGATGCGAGCAATCAATGACAACGAACGGGCCGTAGCCAAAAAAGAGTATTTTATCGTATAGAGCTCCGTCATCACCATTACTGCACATTGCTCCGTAATATGACTTTCTGAATTTTGCATACATGTCGTAAAGGACAGAGTATCTATTTTTATGAAAGTCAAGATTCAAATTGTCATACGGATATGAATCCGAATTTAAATACAATCGAAAATTGGTGAGTTTGCAGTCATCAAATTTGGTGATATGTCTATTGAGCCTATTTTTTTTATCCGTTTGTAATGCAAATATTACATATCGTGGTTTTTCTAATTGCGTAGCTGCTTTAATGCTCCATGTATGTTTAGTGGTTACTTGTAACATTGGATACTCGTATAAGTCCCAGGAACGGTAACTTATAATTATCGTTTGACCGTTTTCAAGGATGCGCAACAATGAAAGTTTGTGCCTTTCTTCGAGCGTGACATGTGGCATCCTCCACTGTACTTTGCATAGTTGCAGCGTGTATTTTGCACCATCTGTTCCAAAAACAGCGTTTTTGTCGTCTCGCGACCGAATCAGAATCAATTCATGATGCGCATTAATCACTATTCGTTTGTAATCTTCGCAGAAACCGAGCAGCATATTTAGAGGAACACAAAAGTCAAAGTAGCCTCCTGCATTGGGTATGTCTATCCAGCCAGCGTTTTAAAGCATTTTTGATCTTGTCGTTGTCGACGATACTTCATTTTTTATCATAGTTGTTATTCCAACGTTTTTACAACGATCAATCTCCACGCCGTTTAATTCATATCGAATTTCATCAAATATAAATGCTGCGCAATTCATTTCTAGTCCAACTGAAGTTCCTGCAACATTGTCATCGTTGAGAATGAGTTTTCCTTCGGCGTAAAGGTAACTCTCACTAGGAAACGTGTACAAATCTTGTTGTTGAATGGGAATTCGTATTTCATCATTGTTTCTGAACGTTGTATTGGCGTATGGGCTGTAATTATGTAATTCGGTCTTTGTAATTCGATCATCAGAAATCGGTAAACTGGCAATGTTCAATGGATCCATCATTTTCGTTTCTTAATCACAAAACCCAACGATTGCAGAAATTGCGCGTTTTTGTCGCTCAAATCTTGCGATGTGTTCAGTTTGGAGATATTGTCCTTACTAAATGATTGTAAAGAGTCATCACCGTTTAATACATGATTATCATTCCTGCAACCGTGGTAATTGCGGCTGCAAGTACAATTTGCGCGTTTGTGATTGAAGTTCTGGTTCCATCCATTTTCTAACGATCCTTTTAGCAACTCGTTCAACGGGGCGCCCAATAATGCATTCGGCGGATTGTTGATCGGTTAAGTTTTAACATCTGTGTACAACAGCATTATTTCTAGTAATGTTTGGCATAAGTGCTGCTTGTTCTCTTGAAAGGCTATTAAATGAATGGATATTTAACGTATATTAAACGGCCGCGTCGTCGGAGGGTTCGACGATGTGCTCTTGCGATGTGTCCGATTTGGATATATTTCCTCTACTGAATGATTGTATAATTGTCATCGTTTTTACATCATTATCCTTACTGCAGCTGTCGTAAAATGTTCAGCATGCCGTTCGTGCCGTTCAACGGCAAGCCGTTCGAGCCGTTCAGCGTGCCATTCGCGAGCCGTTCGAGCCGTTCGAGCCGGTCAACAGGCCATCGATTATGTTTATATTCATGTTATTTTTTGCACCGCCTAATATGAAGCCTCACTGTCACTTCTTCTCCACGGAAATTTATCAGATTATTGTTTTGATCGGTAATGCGTATACTAAGGTGATCAATGGCTCTCACGATAACTGGAAGATAAAGGACGTTCGTAGGACTTTCCGAAATTTTATATCCTGGCGGCACGCGCGGTGAAAACTCATGAATGGTGTAAACACATTGACCGTTGCTATACGCACCAGTTGTAATATTACATTCGATCCTCAACACATTTACTTTCATAATATTTACGGGTATATCCGACTCGTGCCATTGCCCCGGCGGTAATATGCGATATGTAGAAAACCCGAGAAGCGATCCTATATTATTTGGTTTGGTAAAATCGATTGTATAATCACTATATATTTCACTTTTCAAAGTGCTGTTAGTTGTACGAAATAAAATGATTTTTGTCTTGTCCATTATTTTCTCTTGCATGTATTTATTTAACGCTTCGAGTTCGTACGAACCATCCGGTATCGTAATCTCACCATCGGCATCAAAG
Source organism: Osmia lignaria lignaria (assembly GCF_051020975.1). NCBI lineage: Eukaryota > Metazoa > Arthropoda > Insecta > Hymenoptera > Megachilidae > Osmia > Osmia lignaria. The sequence goes on from NC_135039.1 coordinate 5,282,639, forward strand.
TAAAATTTATTGTTTGTAAAGTCAACGTTCGGTATTGTGTTGAAAGCTTGAAAATCAACGAGTCCGAGTTCGTAATTATCATCCTTCAAGTCTATAGATGGAAAGTAATCAGTGCTAAGCACAGAATTTTTTCCGCTTAACGTAAACGTCAACGACATCTTTGTAACTGTGAACACTATGTGCATCGAAACTATTTTATACATTTCCAGCTAAAAAATGTAAGCAGAGTTGTCCGCATACACTCGTATTGAATTTTTGATACTGCGCGTGATTGTATAAAATCGTTACATGGTTTCCGAAGTAGTTTATTAACTCTGTCGGTGGCCTCAGATTTCCAAAAGAATCGAAATATTTAACACAATTACCTCGCTTTACGTAAGCTACCCAGTGTGTGCCAGGACCTTTCGATTTATCTAAATTCACGATACCGCATTCGTTTAAGAACGATTTAGAGGGCAAATTTGTACGCATGAAAACGCCTCGAAAATATGGAAAATTCAACTTTCGTGCAAAGTTATATAACTGCACATTTGTCATTGCGTCCTGTGGAAGCGTTACAATTTGCCGAAGCGCTTCTTTTTTTTTTTTTTTTTCTTTAATTCCTTTTCCCCGTTTATATGGTGCAAGGTAAAGTCCATGTCCTTCCATAACACGATTGTGCCGTTTCACTTCCTCCAGTGTTTTCCGTGCTGCAGATGCATCGTTGACTGCCTTGGCGATACCTGCTGCACCGCCCGCCACCGTGCCCAAAGCTGAAAGGCCTGCAAAAATAGGTACAAGTGCTGGAAGAAATCCCCCACGTTTTGCAACTGGAAGTTTGCGCAATTTCGTCTTCTTCTTCTTGTTACTTTTCCGCGGTGCCATTACTTTCTTATTTGGCTAACTCTTTGGCTAACAATATTCCAGCAACGCGCGCAGACAAAAGTGTTTTCCAATCTGGTGCGAATTCTTTTTGTGCTAATTCGAAGATCAAATGTGCATATGCACATCGTACGACTATCGTATAGGAAGTGAAATTTTTTCCTGGGATGTTTGGGTTTATATAGGTAGAGAGAGAAGTTGTAAATGATGCAATACATTATGATTTATTAAAGTATAATTTCTAACATAATTTGTAACATAATCCTTTTTTCTCTGTTAAGATGCTGCTGATGCAGCCGTTATTATTGCCTGAATACCTAAAGCTACTAATTCGCAATCAATAATTGAATTTGGATCATAAATATCAATTTCTTTGATATGCTGCACAACCTCTGCAAGCACTTTTACATCTCCGTATCCCCGAACTAATGCAACAAACTCTTTAAATTTTTGTTCCACCGAATACAGTTTATCATATAATGCATTATGCATTTCAACTATACAATCATTTAAAATTACCATTTTCTCAAATGTTTTTTTCATCATGCACATACACATATCATTGCTAATCAATTTAATTACTTTTTCACCATATAGCACTCCAAATTCAACACTTATATTATTAAAATTAATATTGTCGCGTGTATCTTTTGAATCGTCAAAGAAGCTGTATACGTTGTCTGCTTCGGCTACAATCAGCGACCATGTGACTATGCTCAGCTCCAGGCGGTTGTTTCGGCTGTCTGATAATACGAGTTGCGGGTAGAAATTGTCGCCAAGTATATTTATGCCGATTTCCAAATACTTTGTACAGGAATCCGTCAATGGATATTTTCGGCCCAAAATTCTGCATGATAATTGTGTTGCGATTCTAGAACAAATAAATACCGTTTAAGTATGTTATTAGAACAAATACCGACAGCGTTAGATGAAATGTGTTTCGAACACTTACTTCACGTCATTCTGATGTTTTGTCATTTTTTTGCGTGCCTCTTCTTCTTGAGTAGAACTTGCGGGGCGCTTCCTTTGGCAAAAAAACTCTTTGAAACTTTGAGAATACATATTTCACTTTTCACAATACAATCTCGCGAACGATGCACTTGCGGTGATGGTCAATTAGGTTTTGCGTATGCTTGAAACTTTAGCAAACCCCCTACCTTCTGTAGTCGAATTGCAGTGTCAGATTTGCTGCGTCAACAAAAAACTTATTTCCACGACGTAGAAAAAATCATTTCCAAGACGTAGAAAAAAGTGTGCAGGGTCTTAGGTCGTCTTCCGATAAGAAGAAATAGTTCAAGGTCATGGAGGACAGGAGTAGGATGTCATATTTCTGTTGACGGTGTCAAATTTCAGTTCAGGGATGTAGGGGAGCTTCGCTTGGTGGGGGTGTTTGGTATATAGTCCTGTTTGGTGAGTAGGATCGTCACTTTGTAATTCTCTCTTGCATTTCGTCCAGTTAAATAGCGAGTGTACTATGGATTTATTTCCGCCGATCCGGGATGTGGTCCGCTCTTGGGTACCTGATGGTTTTCCCTTTTTTTTCCTTTTTTTTTTTTTTAAGTGTGGTGTATTCCATTGCAGCGCGCGAACGGGGTATATACATTGTACCGTGGCCACATAAACATTAAATATTGCCTGGCCGTGCAACGGTTGCGAAAGGACTATCGTGGCTATATAAATGACCTCATGGATTGGGATGAGGACCGCGTCCTCGAGATTGCCCCTCTTTTTGAAGAGAAGCAGGCGCTGCACTACCCAGAAAAAGAGAGAGACCTTTATACTTATATATCCCAAATTCATCCTTAAGTTTATATATCTCCTTTTTTTCTGTTCTTATTATGTTTTATTATTATATATATATATTTCTTTCTCTCTTTTTAATATTGTTACACCTATATATATGTTTTTATTGGTTTTCTGAATAAACCTTCTTTTCTTTTTATTTTGACCTTGTTTGTATTCATTTATACGTGTTCCTTGTGTTCTTTCCTGAATTCCGAGATTTTAGTTTAGTTCTTCTAGTGTAAAGACTTGTATCTGCTTTTGCTTTATTGGTTGTGGTACCGGTGGTTTAACTGTAGGTGGTCGTAGTGGGACGGGTGGTAGCGCTCTCCATTTCAAAGTGTTTGGTTGTTCTATTTTTATTTCTTTTAATTCGATGTCCTCGTTTCTAGTTAGGTGTCTTTCCCTTGGAAGTCTTTCCCAGTAAGTATGTGATTGAGCTGAAGATGGCTCCCAGTAACAGTATGAACCATCCGTATACTGTGTGCAGCGTATATTCTCTTATAATCGTGTCGATTATTAGCTTGCAGATATGAATGATTATGAGAATCATTATTACTGCCGAACTAATTGAACCAAATTTGATGAATTTTTCCACGAATTTATTCCACGTATTTTCTGCGATATGTGATAGCGTGTTCTCCGTAAAAAGGTTGTTGATTAGTCCTCCTTGTACGCTTTCTTCTCCTAGCATGCCCCTCGCTATTGTGTTCAGCAAGGCTGATTTTTCTAGGGCGAACATGATGTACTGTTGGAGTTCTTGGAGGTCTTCTTGTGAATAAATTCCGCTTGATGCTAATGAATTTATTTCCTTGTATTCCCAGGAAATATTTGTATTAGGTTTTAGAATTCCTGGCTTTTGCGCTTTCCTTGGTGTTGGTGTTAGTGCTATCCAATTGTTGTTTAATTTGTAATATTGTGGAATAATTGTGTTACATTCTATTTGAGTTCCTGACTTCATTAATATATGTGTTTTCGGTGTTAGGAATCGTGTTTGGTTCCCGGAGGTTACTGGTAACTGCGTGTAGCATTTGTCTGTGTGAAGTAATTGTACTTCTTTTGGCGTGCATTTTATGATGTGTACCACCTCCCCTGCAATCCTAGCAATGTATCCCGGTTTTTCCATTAGATTATATGCAAATTCGTCTGGTGAATTATCGAATAGTATGTTGTTTTGTGTTCTTTTGTATATAATTAATCTTGGGTGTTCGGTTTTTGTTAATATTCTATTACAAGTTTTGATGTCTCCTTTCGCTGCTAGCGCGAATGAGATGTCGGTTGTTTCTATTGTGTATAATATTTCGCGATTGTTAGATGTTAGTTTTGTTACCAGACCTCGGTATAATACGTCGTATTTAGTTTTAAGACAATCTTCTCTCGGTAACGCTGACCAGAAGGTATGTCCCCCTTCCATATCGATACAATGTTCATCCGAAAATTTACAAATTGTTCCTGATGCTAAGCGTAATTTATCATTATTAAGACTAACTTGCGCGGTGTATTCTATTAGTGGAATTTTTATAAGGCCCTGTACATATATTTTATTCCATGTTCCGTAGCTATCGGAATAGGACGCTCCTGTACCCGAGCTCTCTATTGCATTTCCTGCAAGGCTTATTCCTACGGATTTCGTGGAGTTTACTTTTAAATTCGCGATTGTGTGAAAGTTGTCGTATCTAAATATTCCGGTATTGTGTATGGATTTACAATTTTCATGGCTTATGTCTAGAAGGTATTCTTGTATCGCGTTTTCTACTGGTACTAAGTGGCTGAACATTCCGCATCGAAAGATTGCGCGTTGGATCTCTATTTTGCATTGTATGATTGGGACCGTTCTGAATTACGCTAATTGTAGGAGCCGTATTGTTGTGTTGGTTATGCTAACGTCTGCATGGTGGAAGTCGCATTCTCCGGTGTCCAATAAAGAGTATGTCGATACGATCGGATTGGATGCGCCGCAATCAAACCCGATTATTGCTTGGCTAATTTTTAATGTGCTGATATAAATTAATAGAATTAACTTCATTGTCGGCTCTTTTCCTAGAAAGAAGACTTATGTTATTTCCTGTGCTGCTAAATGCTTCATTTGTTCGCGTGAACTGTTTTTGGCTTTCCTTTGTAATCGATTGTTATGTTATTGTTATCCCCTATTTTTAGTATTTCGTACGGCCCTAAATACCAATCTTTTTCGAATTTTCCCGGTTTGGGTTCCTTGAGTAACCATACTTTGTCTCCGATTTTAAATTCTACCGGTTTAATTCTACCGGTTCATTTTTGAGTCTATTAGATTTTCGCGTGCCATACTAGCTATATCTCTCATGTTTTTTATCAGATTTTCCAAATAATAGTTAAGTGTGGGTAGTTGTTCTGATTTCTTTAGAGGTTCAGTCGAAGGTAGCTGTTACGTCCCACCTTCAGGGTGGTTATTTCACTGTTACTATGTTCTGGGTTCTGCCGATCAAAACGCTAAAGCGTACCTTGACCTTCCTCGCAGGTAGTATAGGAGTACAGGATGGGGCGTTCAATAATTATAGATAGACATGTATGGGTCTTTCAATATATATATATTCTGTCTCTGTTGTTACATACCCTTCGCTGACTTCGGGTGTTGTTCGTCACTCGTTCGTGCTCGTATTCACTCGCTGGTCATTCACACTGGAGGTCTCGGTTTTCACTTGCTTCGCGGTTCGGACGATACACTAGACTCGCGACGCGTGGCTACGACTAGACCTTGGAGATACAAGCGGTTGGCGGTGGTCCTGCACAGCACACGGGTGCACTCCTGGACTTGGTCCAATTATGGGTCTGTTATTTCAGACCACGGGGATACACTCGTGTTGAACCGTCGGCCGAGCACTTCGTCGATGATCTTCCTGGTTTCGAGTAGCCTTACTCGCGGATCTACTGTGGGTCACGAACGGACAGAACTTCGGTCTTTCTTTACGCTATCGTGGAACTGCCCGTACCTGCGTTGCGCCGATAACTTAAACTCCCAAAAGAGGAGTAGGTCACGCTCTTTGCTTGCGAAAACGTGCAAGCAAAGGGTTTTCGCCATCGCATTCCGCGAGTTCCCCGATTTCGTATCGCGGGCGCCGCTAAGCGAGAAAACGCTGATGTTTCGCGGATTCCAGAACGAGACCTCCTTGGAATGGCGAAAGACGAAAATGGGTTATAACTAGGAACGTAACATCCCCCACGCTAGACACAAAATGCTCTCGAGAGGGTATTTTGTGTAAGCTGTGTTCGTCGTTCGCCACCCTCATGCGCTCACTCACACGTACATTTCCATGCATTCACAGAGTATATATATAATGGTGAAAAATTTGTACTGTAACAACGGAACTTCGCGAAAGCGACGCAGTCTGGAAACGTCCAGACGATTTCGAGAAAACCGACGATAGAGAATTGCGGGAGACAGGGGCGCGAGGCGCGAGCGGAGACGCGGAACGCGAGCGCGGAAAACGCCAAATTCATTCCTGACGACGAGATCGTTGATTTCGGCGACCGCGGATAGCAACGAGCGGATATAAAATAAGGGCTCGCGACGGCCTCGGTCTACTACGCCTGCTGTTAGCAGAGAGAAAGGACGAGGTAAGACCATCGGCCGCTCTTGGTCAGCAGGTTAGGGACTCCGGCAGGAGAGTACGGTGATAATACCTGGACGCCTGCCGGAGAAGAAAGAGAGAGAGATCCCGGTAGGAGAGTTCGGCGACAATTCCTGGACGCCTACCGGAAGAAGGGAGAGTACGGGAAACCTGTTCCTGGACGCTCGACCAACACGGAGAGTACGGCGATAATACCTGGACGCCTGTCGGTCGAGAGAATACAGAGCATCTCCTGGACGCCCTAGTAAAGTTAGCTTTCGAGACGCCCGGTCGATATGGAGAGTTCGGCGATAATACCTGGACGCCTATCGAACGGGAAAAGTATAAGCATGGCGCTCCTTGTAAAAAGCTTTGTACGAATAAATAAAAAGGAAAACTGTATCCTACACCCTGTAACCTCACCTAATCCAATAAATCCTATCTATTCAACAAATCTGGCGCCCAACGTGCTGGCCCTGAACCACGACCCATCCTCCTCACCGACGAACCTCCAGATGTCCACCTCCCAGCTTTCCGAAATCCTGGAATCCATCCAACGGACACGCTCGGTAGAGGAAGGAAGCTTCGCGAAATGTTCAGCACGCTTTGATGGGATCCAAAGCTACGCAAAGGTCATTGAATTTATAACGACGACCTCCATCTACAAAGACATTGAGCATATCTCCGACGAAAACGCTCTCCGTGGACTACCCTTGCTCCTGCAAGGACACGCGGCCACGTGGTGGAGAGGCGTCCAAACCACGGTACGAACCTGAAGAGAAGCTGTGGATCTGATACGCGCTACCTTCGCGCCTCGAAGACCCGCGTATCAGGTGTACACCGAGGTATTTCGCACCGCCCAAGATCCAAAGGTGCCCACCGACCTCTTCATCAGCAAGAAAAGAGCCCTTCTTGCGGAATTGCCAGAGCTGCCCACGGAAAGCGTCCAAATAGATATGCTGTACGGCCTTCTACGCTTTCACCTACGCGAACGGATTTCGAGGGAATCCATCACGTCTTTCACCGACCTCGTGAACCGCGCAAGGGAAATTGAAAAACTGGAAAAAGCGGCCCAGCAGCAAAATCTAGAGGAACGACCCGTGAAGAAGGATCAACGATGGAAGGAACGGTCACGATGCGGAATATGCCGGAAATTCGGGCATAGTACACTGGAGTGTAGACACCGGAAGTTCCAAGCCCCCGCGAAATCCACGGGAAACACCACACTCAAAACCAACGCCAGCGACGAGACTTCACGACCACCCTTGAAATGTTATGGCTGCGGCAAACCAGGCTTCGTAAGAAGTAAATGCCCGGATTGTAATAAGAGGACAACATCATCGACACAGGCGGCTTTCTGCTCGGTAAACACCCCGGACCAGCCAAGAACACGACCAACGGTAACGGTAACCACCGCAGGTGAAAAAGGTCATGCCTATTTCGATACCGGAGCCAAGTGTTGCGTGGCGAGTCAGAGCCTCTTCGCAGTACTCAGGAAGAAAGGACTGACCTTTTCACATAAGAGCATGCAAGTTGCATTGGCCGACGGAAACCCACGTATCCGGGAAGTCCTGGTTACGAAAGTAGACGTGGACCTGGAAGGACGAACAATTCCAACCCAGTTCATCATCCTACCCAACAGCAAGGACAATCGTCACTCTTGGGGGTAGATTTCTTGGAAGATGCTGGGATCATTATCAACACTCCGCAACGAAGCTGGCATTTTATCGAAGACCCTAAACAGGAGTACGACTATCGAGGGGAAACCAACGAGACAGAAGGAGACTCGACCCCGAGCATCACATGCTTCGTGGCAAAGACACCAAACGGGTTACAAACATACCTGGAGGAAGTCTCGCAAGAATTTCCACCGCCACCAGCCCTATTAAGCCCGATAGGAAGCCCGCGAAAACGCACGAGGGAAGAGACGAAATCCGAATGGTCGAAAATTGATAAATTATTCGAGAAGTGCCTACGCACTTATGAACCCGGACGGATGGACATCGCGGCAGTCGGCATAGAAGAAATACGAGAAGACGAAGCCGTAAGTATAACCCCGAAAGAAATTGAGAAATTACAAAATCTGTTAAAGGTGAACAAGGAGCTCTTCCAAGCAGAGGGGCCTCCGACGGCCGAGGCGATCCACAGAATAAACACCGAAAACCACACTCCCATAGCAGTACCACCGTATCGCCTGCCACCCGCGAAAAGAGAGCTGCTGCAAAAGGAGCTGAAGAAAATGTTGGAATGTGACATCATCGAGGAATGCGAGTCACCCTGGGCTGCACCTGTGGTCCTGGTACCGAAGAAGAATGGCAGCATTCGGGTTTGCGTCGATTATCGACGCCTAAATGCAATCACGGTCAGCGATTCGTACCCACTACCAAGGATCGACGATTTACTGCATACAGCCAAGAAGACCAACTACATGTCCACCCTGGATCTGCAGTCAGGATATTGGCAGATCGGAGTATGGTCTGAAGATCGAGACAAGACGGCATTTACCAGCCCCTTTGGGATCTACCGGTTCAAACGCATGCCGTTTGGGCTGAAGAATGCTCCAGCCACCTTCCAGCGGCTAATGGACCATCTGAAGTCGGGCCTGGGGTCCTGAAACGTACTAGTCTATCTGGACGACCTTTTGATCCTGTCGTCAACATTTGACGAACACCTGGAAGACCTGGAGGCTGTATTCGCTGGACTCCGGAAATTCGGACTGCGAATGAATCGGGAGAAATGCCGATTCTGTTGTCAGAATATCAAGTATCTGGGTCACGTTCTCACGCCTCAAGGAATTCAGCCGGATCCCGACAAGACGAAAGCGATACAGAATATGAGAGCACCAGTAAACCTTAAACAATTAATATCTTTTCTGCAGACTTGTTCCTGGTACCGCCGGTTTGTACCAAACTTCGCCAGCGTCGCGGAACCACTCACCCGGCTGACACGAAAGAAAACTACCTGGGAATGGACCTCGCAGCAACAGCAAGCTTTCGAGAACCTAAAGAAGGGCCTCACCAGCACACCCATCCTGCAGACAGCGGACGAAACGAGACCCTATACCATTCGAACGGATGCCAGCAACTACGCTATCGGAGCAGTTCTTCTCCAGGGGGAGAAGGAGACCGAGCACCCAGTGGAGTACGCCAGCAGACTACTGTCACCAGCCGAGAAGGACTATTCCACTACGGAACGAGAGGCTCTCGCTGTGGTCTGGGCAGTGGACAAATTCCGAGGCTACATCGAGGGCGCGGACGTCACAATCGCATCAGACCATCAGCCCTTAAAATGGTTGATGTCATTAAAGTCACCAAGCGGACGATTGGCACGTTGGGCATTACTGCTGCAGCCCTATTGTCCCAAAATTCAATACATCCCTGGGCGATCCAATGTGGTTGCAGACATGCTCTCGAGGCTTCCAACAGAACCATGGGACGAACAGGGAAGGACGGACATTGGCGGCGTTGCAGTGGATATGCCGAACCGCGGCCCCGCTGTAACAAGGCAACAACAACTCTAGGACGACGACTTGAAGAAAATCATCGAGACGCTGGAAACCACGACGGACGACGACGAGATAAGAAAATGGACGACATGAGGCTACTTCCTGGACGATGGGATACTCTATCGATATGCCCCGAATGTGGACTCCGAAGAAGCACAACTGGTCGTACCGACACACGAGAGGAAGGACAGTCTCAGGTCGTACCACAATGACCCCACGGCTGGGCATTATGGGGTACAGCACACCCTCCACCGGATAATGAAACGATACTTCTGGCCAGGGATGGCTCGAGAAATTGCGGAGTACGTCCGTTCCTGTATCGAATGTCAACGTTACAAGTCCAGCAACCTCAAGCCAGCCGGCTTGCTTCAAACACCTGTGATGCAGCGACGTTCTGAAGTACTGGCGGTAGACCTCTTTGGCCCACTACCTACCACGAAGAAGAACAACCGCTGGATATTGATAATCGAGGACACCGCTTCCCGGTGGGTAGAAATATTTCCATTACAGCAGGCAAACGCAACGGCGTGTGCAGAGGTCCTAATAAATGAGGTATTACTAAGATTCGGGTTACCCAGCCGAATCATCAGCGACAACGGTACACAGTTCATAAGCGGAATAATGCAGCAAGTTGCTCATTGCTTAGGTATCCAGCTATCTTTTACCCCTGTTTATCATCCAGAGGCGAATCCAGTGGAGAGGAAGAACCGAGACCTGAAGGCACAGCTTGGGATCTATGTCCGGAACGACCACACCACCTGGGACGACCGACTTCCTGCCATCCGTTTCGCTATGAATTCGGTGAAATGCGAGACGACTGGGTATACGGCTGCTTATCTCACGTTTGGACGAGAGCTGCGGACACCAGACGACACCAATCGTGACCTGAGGGCAATCATCGAAGGAGAAAATTTTCTACCTGAGGTCACCCCGAAACTGCTCGCCCTGGCCGACACCCTGCGAGTGGCGCAACAAACACAGGAAGAGTGCCAGGACCGCAGGAAACGGTATGCAGATAAACGACGGCGTGAGGGACCAGAGTACGGGACCGGCGACCTAGTCTGGGTTGCCACCCACACCCTGAGTAAACGAGACCAGAACTACTCATCCAAGCTGGCCCCGAGACGAGATGGGCCGTACGTCGTGAAACGGCGCATCGGCGCAAGCAGTTACGAGCTGACAACCAGGGAAGCCGAGCCTGTGGCGATTGGAGTCTACCACGCTTCAGCACTCAGCCCCTACACTGGAGAACGAGGGCTGATACCAACACCAGTGGTGCCCATCCGAAGACGTGGGCGTCCCCGGAAAAGAAGGAGGGAAGAAGAAGCCGGCCCCAGCTCCAGAGAGGACTTCAACGAATAAGATCCTGGACTACTCATCGAGGCGATTTCGTGTCCAGAGGGGGAGAATGTAACAACGGAACTTCGCGAAAGCGACGCAGTCTGGAAACGTCCAGACGATTTCGAGAAAACCGACGATAGAGAATTGCGGGAGACAGGGGCGCGAGGCGCGAGCGGAGACGCGGAACGCGAGCGCGGAAAACGCCAAATTCATTCCTGACGACGAGATCGTTGACTTCGGCGACCGCGGATAGCAACGAGCGGATATAAAATAAGGGCTCGCGACGGCCTCGGTCTACTTCGCCTGCTGTTAGCAAAGAGAAAGGACGAGGTAAGACCATCGGCCGCTAGTAGTTGTTCTATGCGGATTCTAAATCACTGGCGTCAGCATTTTTTTTGCTGACTCAGCAGTAATTTGACACCATCAGCAGAAATATGATACCCCCCCTCCCCGCCCCCTCTCCCCACCCCATGACCTTGAACTGAAATTTGACACCACCGTCAGCAGAAATATGATACGTCCTCGACAACCCCCACCCCATAACCACCCCTCCCCCCACCCGCACCCACCCCATAACCCACCCCTCCACCCCACCCCATGACCTTGAACTAAAATTAGGCGCCACCGTCAGCAGAAATATGATACGTCCTGACCTTGAACTGAAATTTGACACCCCATGACAACCCCCACCCCCACCCCATGACCTTGAACTATTTTTGTCTTATCGGAAGACGGCACAAGGCCCCCAAGTGGAAATGAGATTTTTTGTTGGCGCAGCAAATCTGACGCTGCAATTCGCGACTATAGAAGGTAGAGGTTTTGCTCATGACCTTGAACGAATTTTTCTACGTCTTGGAAATGCGGTTTTTTTGTTGACGCTGCAGAGTGAACAGCAATTAAACACTTTCGTCAATGACAGCCCCACTTTAATAAAATGGGAGAAAATTGGCAATGTGTGTCATATGTAGTTTGACAATTAGAAGTGCAAGGATACTTAACGCGTTTGTGGAAAAGAGAAATGGAGGCCACGTTACTGCAGGAACTCGAACGCATCACCGAATTATTGGCGCAGCGGGCGATAAACATCAATACTGAAGATGAGCGTTGCGATTGCTTGATGCGATGTGATCAGTGCATCGAATTGATAGACGAACGATTACAAATGGGAGACGATTTATCAGTCGAAGGATGGCGAGACATAGAAGCATACAAAGAAAGAATCGACGCCTTGCGCAGAATATTGTATCGTGACAATGATCATCCTAGTGGTCAAAAGGCAATATTACTAAACGAACTTGCTTGTATAGAACAACTTTTGACACAACGTATTGCAGCCATAAGTAGTAACGACGACCGAAACGCATGTCTGGTGCAATGCAATCAATGCATTGATTTAATGATAGAGCGATTGCAACTGGAAAAGGACTTATCAACTGGTTTGAAAAATAGTTTAACAGCCAGGATAGCGAGATTTAAATCGTTAAGAGCAGAGTTACACGGATCTGTAAAAATAGGCGAAGGTCAAAGGAGAACAGATGCTGAATCACATGCATCATCATCATCTCTTATCTGGGAGGATGTAGAATCAGCTTTCCATAACCGGATAACTACAGGAATTATAATCAACACCGAGCATATTGAACCACGAAACTTTTTGGAAGATGCTAGAAAAATAGTATTCCAACGTCTAGCGGAAGTTTTCCAAAATCATTCATGCATAAAAGTGAATACGGTGTTGTATGGGGAGTTTACCGCTAATAATAAAACTGATGTGAAAAGTTTCAGTGTGAGAAATAAACAATTATTTTCTACATCAAACTTGAACGATTGGTATGACAAATACGTTGTGAACTCAACTTTAACACTGATGGAAGAATTTCAGGAACGGGATAGTGGTTGGGCAATATCGAAAATTCTGCATTTGATGTTAAATATCAATAAATGCAATCCGATGCATGTTGGTTGTTACACCGACATACCAAAAACAATCATGGACAAAAGAGCGGTAGTAAATGTGGAAGTTGACGATGATACATGTTTTGTCAGATCGATAGTTGCAGCATTATATCCCGCCCATGTGAATGCAAATCGGCCATCATCGTATCCCAACTATGACACCGTTTTAAATTTGGAGGGCATCGCATTTCCAATAACGCTTAATCAAATACCAAAATTTGAGCCCCAAAACGATGTTTCGATAAACGTTTATTTCTGGGACATGAGTGTGAAAAGGTGTGCTCCGCTCCAACTCACCACTAACAAAAGATTTCGTCACGTTAACCTGCTGATGCTTGAAACGCCCAACCGTAATGTGCGCCACTTTGCATGGATTAAAAATCTTTCCCAGCTTGTTTCAAACCAGCTCAGTGCACATAAGAGTAAAACTTATATTTGTGACAGGTTTGTATCACGCCATTACCATCTATTTTAGTGTATGCGTTTGTTCTTTTGTACTAATGCAGTTACTTTGTTTATATGCAGATGCCTTCATTACTTTTATGTGGAAGAAAAGTTATTGAAACATACGAAGGACTGCATGAAGATGAACGATTGCGCAATCATTCTACCATCGAGTGAGGATAAAATAATAAAGTTTGATAATTTTTGTCACCGAGAACGTCATCCATTCATCGTGTACGCCGATTTCGAATGCATGCTTAAGAAGATTAACAGTAACATCAATCAAGGACACTGCAATGCATACCAGCAGCACGAAGCATACAGTGTGGGATATTATTTTCACTGTTCGTACAACGCATCGGTGTGTGAGTATCGCTCGTATCGGGGTCCTGACTGTGCGGAATGGTTCGTGAATGAACTTGAGAACCTTGTAAGAAAAATTGCACCATTATTTAATACGATTGTGCCCATGACAAATTTGACGGATGATGAAAGAGAAAATTATATGAATGCGACGCATTGTTATATCTGCGAAAAACCGTTCGACATCGACGAAATAAAAGTTCGAGATCATTGCCATTTCACTGGTCGTTACCGAGGACCTGCTCATCAGGGATGTAATTTAAATTATAAAAATAAACGTTTCATACCAATAGTGTTTCATAACTTATCGGGATACGATGCCCATTTTGTAATAAAAGAATTGGTAACGATTATCGAAGGCTCGACATCAGTCTTGCCAATTACAAAAGAAAAATATATTTCATTTTCAACGAATTTAAAACGTTACAAAATTTCGCTTCGATTTATAGATTCATTCAAATTTTTAAATTCAAGTTTAGATAAATTGAGTTCATATTTAGGGAAAGACGATATGACGATTTTACGGTCACAATTTAATTTTTTGAACGAGATAAGATTTGATTTGCTTACACGAAAAGGCATCTTTCCATACGATTATGTTACCGACTACATGAAACTGAACGAGACGACATTGCCGACATGTGACAAATTTTATAATCAACTAAGCGACTGTGCCGTTTCACAGCAGGATTATGACCACGCGATAAAAGTCTGGTGCAGTTTTAATATAAAAACACTTGGCGAATATAGCGATTTATATCTAAAAACAGACGTTTTATTATTGGCCGACATTTTTGAAAATTTTCGTAGCAGCTGTTTGAGAAGTTACAAATTGGATCCTGCATATTACTATACTTTACCTGGTTTTACGTGGGATGCAATGCTGAAGCACACGCGTATCGAATTAGAATTATTGACAGATATCGATATGCTACTTTTCATAGAGCGCGGCATACGCGGTGGTTTAAGTCAATGTTCTAATCGATATGCAAAGGCCAATAATAAATACATGGATTCGTACAATTCCGAAGAACCATCGCGATATTTAGTATATTTCGACGTTAATAATTTGTATGGATGGGCAATGTCGCAGTATCTACCTTACGGCGAGTTTAAGTGGTTAGACGATAATGAAATTAAAACTTTTAACATTCATGCAATATCCGAAAATTCGAACATTGGATATATTTTGGAAGTCGATTTGAAATACCCGCTAGAATTACACGATAAGCACGTAGATTTACCTTTTTGTCCAATACGCGAGAAGCCTCCTAATGCCAAACATGAGAAACTACTCGCTACAGTTCAGGATAAGCAACGTTACATCATCCATTACGGCAATCTTCAACAATGCATAAATCATGGCTTAGAAGTTTCTGTAATTCATCGCGTTTTAGAATTTAAACAATCTCCATGGCTTCGCGAATACATTAATTTAAACACACAACTTAGAACTGTAGCTAAAAATGATTTTGAAAAGAACTTATTTAAATTAATGAATAATGCAGTCTTTGGTAAAACTATGGAGAACGTTAGAAATTATGTAGACGTTAAATTAGTTACAAAATGGGAAGGCAGATACGGGGCTGAGGCCCTGATAGCAAAACCAAATTTTCATAGCAGATCAATATTTTCGGAACATTTGGTTGCAATAGAGATGCGAAAGTTGGAAATTAAATTTAGAAAACCCATTTATGTTGGTATGTGCATTCTGGATATATCAAAAACACGTTTGTACGAATTCCATCATGATTATGTTTGGCCGAAATTTAAACATCTTTGTAAAATATTATACACAGACACAGACAGTCTTATATACGAACTGGAATGTGATGACATATACGATGTAATGAAACGCGATATACATCGGTTTGACACGAGCGACTATACCGAGGACAATGTTTACAGTATGCCACGAGTAAATAAAAAAGTACCAGGATTAATGAAGGATGAGAATAATGGGTGTATAATGACTGAGTTTGTCGGACTTCGGTCGAAAATGTATGCTTTGCGCGTGGAGGGCAAACGGGACACGAAAAAAGTGAAGGGCGTCAAAAGTAACGTAGTTAGGAAAACTATTTCCTTCGATGATTATATACGTTGCTTGTATGATCGTTTAGAAGTGCATCGTGAACAGAGATGTATTCGTTCAAAATTGCACAATGTATATTCTATATGTGAAGAAAAGAAGGTGCTTAGTCCCTACGATGATAAACGATTCATAATTCCACAATCCACAAGAACATTGCCTTGGGGACATTATAAAATAAATAATTATTCGTAAAAAACATAATTTATTCTTTGCTCCACGAGTATCTTTATAAGCCTGTAGGGTTCCGAGTTCATGCAAACCTTGCAATTTCATGAGAGAGAGACCGGAGTTCTTACTCATCTCTGGACTTAGAGTTTGCAGGGGATGTTTTCTCAGTGCTTTATAAACCGACGCGCGTTCGTTTTACTATTCATTATTTGCTGATAACAATGAGCGTGCCACGGCTGGAGAATCTGGCGTTTATGGCCATTATGGGACATAATCGTAAGTAGTCTTCAACAATTACCCGTAGTGTGTAAATTTTATTTATTTTTAACTAGTTGTTTTTTCATTTTAACAGCAAAAATGATGCGGCGATTTGGGATAATGCGGTGGGAGAAGGTCGCGGCGCTGCACGCAAAGTGCAAGGAGCGGCAGGAGCGGCGCCGCGAATTTGAATCGCGGTGGGCGGCGAGATGGACGGAGGTCGATTTATTCGACCTCCGATATTTGTTTGGGGAGGAAATCGATGTAAGTTGCCAATCCGTTTTTATTCTTGATTTATTAGATTTTACTGTGTATTAATGTGTATTTTATCTGTTATAGCCGGACTGGTGGTAGATATTCCCCCGCCACCATCAAAAGTATTCGGCCTCCGATATTTGTTTGGGGAGGAAATCGATGTAAGTTGCCAATCCGTTTTTATTTTGATTTATTAGATTTTACTGTGTATTAATGTGTATTTTATCTGTTATAGCCGGACTGGTGGTAGATATTCCATCCCCCGCCACCATCGTAGTTTATACTTTTAGTTTATACTTTTAGTTTATAACATATATTCCTAGTTGATACTCTTAGTTTATAACACGTATATTCCTAGTTTATAACACATATACAATTATATATAACCGTTATTAGTGTAATTGATTCTTTACCTCACCCTTCCCCATACTTCATTAATGTAATATAATATGAAAATAAAAATTATATAACCGTTATTAATGTAATTTATCTTGCCTGACCCTTCCCAATAATATAATCTATGAAAATAAAATTATATAATCGTGATTAATGTAATTTATTTTGCCTGACCCTTCCCAATAATATAATCTATAAGAACATGTCCTGACTGACCCGTCAACGCCCAGCCCAAACCCCCGAACTTAGAAACATTGTGCAAATCGGGATTCAAATTCTCGAAGTTTTTTATTTATAAGAGCGGGCGAAGCTGCGAATGCATGAAGGCTTTGTATTCACTAACTCGCACGTGTTCGCTGATCAAAGTATCTTTATACGCATGCAGGGTTTCGAGTTCTTGCAAACCTTTTAATTTCATGTCGATTCCGAGGTGTTACAAACATGTAAGATATCTGGCAGATTATTCTCAGAATGTGTCAGCTGTTTTCATTGTTAGAAGTGGAGGGAGATGATTCCTCTTTGCTTTATAAACGCATCAACGCGGCGTTTATACCACTACAATGGAAAAAATAACAAATTCACAAATTCTTGCATTAGAGGCGTTCATCGCCTCTCAGCGTAAGTAGTTTTTCAATAATTACTTTTAGTGCATAGATTTTATTTGTTTTTAATTCGTTTTTTTTTTTTTTTTGTTAACAGCCGCTGCCCTGCGATCAATGGGCTATGTGCACACAAGCAATTTCCCAAATATTCGCCGGGAGCGAATAGAGAGGCGGCGAAATTGCGTGAAAGTATGGGCGGAGGCAAATTTTTACTTGCCGCAGTTGTTCCGGGAGTAGTTGGACGTGAGTTACTTGCCCGTTTTTTTTTGTTTTATTAGATTTTTACTATGTATTAATCGATATTTTATTTTATCTGTTATAGCCGAAGGCGGGGAAGATGATTATTATAATAATAATAATATAATAATATAATATAATAATATAATAATATAATAATAATAATATAAAAATATAATAAATTATATATATAACCACTATCGATGTAATTTAGTTTCGCCACACCCTTTCCCATACTTCCTTTAATAAGTTATAAAATATCGGTGAGAAAATAAATATATAGTAATGATAAAATAAAAGAATTTTTTTGTCACACCCTTCCCCATACTTATTTTAATAATATAGTAAAGTTATAAAGATAAAATAAAAGTATATAATCATTACCAATGTAATTTATTTTGCCACACCCATCCCCGTACTTGTAACAATATAATAAAATAAATAATATGACAAAGTTATATAATCGTTATTACTGTAATTTATTCTTTGCCTCACCCTTCCCCCTACTTCATTAATGTAATATGAAAATAAAATTGTAAAATCGTTAATGCGATATTAAAATTATTCTTTGCAATGTTCAAGTTCTTGCGAACCTTGCAATTTCATGTGAGAGAGAAAGAGGCGCCCGATTCGGAGTTCTTGCAAATTTGCAGTTTCGCGAGATGCTGAATGTCTAGTGTTTGGATGTATTAGGATTGGAGGGGGTATTTTCTCGGTGTTTTATAAACCGATGAGTTTTCATTATCCACTATTCATTTCGTTATCCGCTGCTCGTTTCGCGTTATTCAGTCTACGATGGCCACCGTTCCGCGACTTGAACTACTTGCCTTTAAGGCACTTATTGAGCAGTACTGTAAGTAGTCTTTAACGATTACTTGTCTTGGTGTGTTAATTTTATTTTTAACTAGGTGTTTGTTAAAAGCTGAAAGGTTAGGATTAGTGCCAATAAAAAGATTCATCGAAGTGCGCCGGAAGCGAGCAGACCATCGGTTCAGCCAGATGTTAATGTGGGCCGAAGGTTGGAATCCGAATCATGAAGGCTTATTCGATTTGAGGGCTCTGTTTGATGAGGAAATAGATGAGGGCCCTATTTGGGGAGATATTGATGTGTATCACCATGTCTACCATACGCGGAAAATTTAAGTGGTCAATAAATGCAATCCGATGCCAGTTGGAGGAGATGCTGATGTGAGTTGCCCGTCCGTTTATGTCTTTAATTTATTAGATTTTACCTAATGCGAGTTTTATTTTGTCTGTTATAGCCTCCACCCCCCAGCAAATTGTATATAATGTATTATTGTATTGTATTATGTATTATGTATTAAAAAGTATTCAAAATTATCAATATAATTTATTCTTAGACCAACCTCCATTCATTTATAAAATAACATTCCCCTGTAATAAAGTAAACACAGAATAAAGCCGAAAAATTATTTATTCACATAATCTGCATAATTACAAACATTTTTAAATATAGATTACAAAATATTGTTCGCTCCTATCCATGAATTGTGTGTAGAATCAAACCCCAACCATTTGACGAAAACTTTATTTCCCTTTCGTTGTAGAACCTTCTCCACTAAGTATACATCGCGATTTTTTACTTTTTGTAGCTCATATTCGTAGAACCCGCCAACCAACGGTTGTTTTTGCATATCTTGCAAGAGATACGTTACAGGATTTGTTCGTTGAATTTTAATAATTGTGAAAATTTCAGTTGTCCAATTCGGCGTATAACCCTTTGCGAATAAGGTTTTGTATCTACTAACTCGCACGTGATCGCCGACCTTGTACTTGGCCGGAGCTGCAATCTTTATGTTAGAATATACGGACGATAAGAGTTTGTCCGCATGTTCCGGTGTTACGTCGACGGGGCGCATTCTAATCGTACGATGCCTTCTATTATTATAATCTGAGACCAGCCTCGGTAAGACGGTTGTCCACGCGTAGTTTCCATTAAGCGTGAACTTTTTCCACATTTCGTTTTTCAACGTCCTATTCCAACGTTCTATTATCGATGCTTTCATTACACTGTGCGTAGAGTAATGATTTATATCGTATTCTTTCATAAAATTTTGGAATTCTGTATTATAAAATTCCTTTCCCTTATCCGTTTGAAGATTTTTCGGTTTTCTTCCATCATTCAAAACGTTTAAAAATGCATCCGTAACGTTTTTTCCATTTTTCGTTTTCACTGCTACGGCCCAAGCGTATTTAGATAAGACATCGATGACGGTGAGTATGTAATTGTGGCCATTGTTGATTCGTGCATACTGTCGCATCTCTACAAGATCCGCTTGCCAGAGATCATCGTAACCCCGTACAATGACTCGTCTACGTCTAAAGTTACGTCTCGCTGGCGCATGCAACTCGTTGACCAGCTGTATCTTCTCGTCCGTGATATGATTGCTCTTCACCTTCTTCATGTTTGTACACTAACATCATGCTTTACGAACATGTCAATTTATAATCAACCCGGCTTCTCGAAGTTCTTCGATTATAGAAACGATCTCGTTGTCATGCCCCGTATGTCCTGCGGATTTCGAGGATACGAGAAGACGTAATCTATCGACGAGCTCGTTTGGGTCATTCCAGTGCACGTAGTCCACCGCGTTATCGTTAGCCACCATATCGAACGGTATCAGATTGCCTCCACGCCGCTCGCTCTTAAGCAATTTTGCAATGATATATTTATACTTGTAACCCTTGTTACTTTTCACAAGCCCCGACGAGATATGGCTGCGTCTATGAGCGTTCGACGACTTTAATATTTCCGCGTATTTGTGTAAATCAGCATCGTTGAACAAGGTGTCATCAGGCATTCTCATAAATAGTAATTCGTACAAACCAGTTGTTCCTCTGTACCTCACTCCATTAATAATCACATCGTCGTTTTTGTTTACGTCGAAAACTGAACTTCCAAGCATTAATTTGTTGCGTTGTACGTATACTCCATACACGTCATCTATCTTCTTCTCACGATCGGTAAAGAGTAATTGAATGTATTTAGCCGCCAACGGCCCCAAATTTTCCGTGAAATGGCTACGTATGTTTTCGCTAGGATTGTCCAAAATTCGCTGCATAGAAACATTAAGATTCTCGTCGCTGTCGCCGTACGTATCAACGGCATGTATCGATTCTTCACGATGAAAATCGGGGCGATCTTTCGTCACATCCACCGACCGTTCACTCGAAGATGTGCCAGGTTCGGAATAAATGCGTGCTCTTGCAGTTTGTGTGCTTTGAGGGTTAAGAAAAGGAGTTGACGTCAATTTTTGTGGTTCTTTAATATTCAAAGTTGGGAATGCCGACTCGGATTTTATATCGATCGTGTCTGAATGTGGCAATTCCGCGGACATATTCTCGATAATTCGTTCCAGCGGTTCTACCACGGGTCTCAATCGTTTTTCGATGACTCTCTCTTCGTCGATGCTCTCCGATTTGAGAGCTCTGCGTTTTTTGCGTATAGCATCGCTTGTTTTAGCTATAGCATTCGCAACTTTACTCGATTCTTTATTATTACTATTATCCATTGCAAAGAGAAGACGTCTACTCGCTAAGCGTTCTATCGAAGGACTAAATGTTTCAGAAAACGGCAAATTCGTTAAATCCTTTTCTGTAACGACCACGTTCCATCGAGCTATCCTTGTCGATTATTACGAAACCATACTTCTGTTCCCAACACTGTGTGCACAATTTACAAAAATTTTCGTACGACATATCTGTATTTACATGATCATTATAAATGTGGCGTAGATTCGTGCCATCTTGTTTGAACACGATCAAAAGGTTGGCATTGTCGCGAATTAGGTGTTTCGGTATTCTCGCGTAAGTCTGACAGAGATAAAAACAGTCCACGCGCGAGTGCCTGCCCATAGCGAAATATTCTTTTATCACGTCTTGCTTGTCGCATGCAACGTCATCGAATATAAACACCGAATCGGGCAGCGCCTCGTTCGGTGGCACGACTTCGGTATTATTTGAAAATGAAAAGTATCCGATTTCAGGAACGTTTGTCAAAATTCGTTCAAGATATTTGTACTTTGGTTGTTGCAATGATTTTGAGTATACATATACGTTATTGAATCTTACACCGTTCGGGCTCTCGATCAGACTGATTACGACGTTCGTTTTACCGCAGTTCGATGGACCGCAAATTATACCACGTATCGTATTCGGCAAGAGGGGTCCGTGTCGTTGCCGACGATCGTCCATGCGTGTTGACCTCTCGTCTACATCGAGAATAATGATAGACAGGGGCTGCTTTGCGAAACGCATATCGTCTATATAATAACCATATATTTAATGATTCAGCCTCTTTATAGGTTGTGGAAAAGCTGCTTGCCCGCGTCGTGAACGCGCTTTAGCCGCGGCCATAGACGAGCTTTAATCGCGATTAACCCTTCTTCTCCGCGGCGATAACGCGCTTTAACCGCGATTAACCCTTTTTGTCCGCGGCGGGGCGGCGGCGGCGGCGCGCGGCGTTGGCGGGCACGCGGTGGTGGCGGGCACGCGGAATGCAATTCGTGACCGAGCCATCAAATACGCATCCAAGCAACAACGTGACCAAAAGTCTGTCTCGGCGATGCTCTCTCTATCTGTGCCAGATTGCACATCGACACGTGTCTGCATGTAAACATAGATTTCGCCCTACTCCCTCGTGTCTTTGAAATAGAAGAACATTCCTTTGTATCTCCTACATTGGAATATGAAACATAAACGTTACACATACAATCGTTCTAGGTAAAACAACATTAAGACGCATAAAGTATATTTTTACTAAATAGATTTTATTATTTTACAGTAATGAACAAAATTAATAAATGATATTAAATGTTTCGTGTTTTAAGACAAATGTAACAATTTTTCTTTTTCGGTGGAGGTCCATCTATGTGCGTGTCATCCCCCGGCCGGTTATAATGTTCCATACATAGCTCTTCATCTTCTTCCTTCCTTTTTTTTAACCACCATTCTTTTAATATCGATACGTTTCTCATAGCACATGCTCCGTTGTGCGCGATGCATGCCATATGTTTATCCATCCATCCATCCTGAATATGCCGGCTCTTGGTTGGCAAATTCGGTAGATCGTCATCTTTGTTCAAAACCTCTATATTGATTGGACTGACTGAAGGATAAAGTTTCTTCAGCCATTTTTCTTTCTCAATGCTCTTGACGTATACAGATCCATGAATACTATCTTTCAAACACGAAGCGGCACACTCTTGAAGGCGTGAATACGGCACGGTACCATCGTCCCACTCAAAACCATGATGATTTTGCGTCAACCATTTTATTTGTCTTAATTCTGCTTTCGACAATTTTCTCTTAGCAAATGGAAGCGCAAAGATGAAACATTGTACACGATTCCCATTCTGGAAGATGGCAAGTTCCTTTACGAATAACTCGTTCGTATCGCTTTTGAAGCCTTGAATGTCCACGAATGTTGGTACGTTCATTTTGATTAGTTGAATTTGTAGCGAAAAATGACTGGTTTTGCTGTGGAATAATCTCATATAAACCCTCTTCCACTTAAGAGAGTTTGCGCACTACATTGGTCAGTGGATTGTACTGCACGATACGATCGTGAATGATCAAACAGTAAGCGCTAGTATTTTCAGGAACGTTTTCACCAAACTCAAAATCGATTCTTACATCGATTGTAGCGCTTTTTATCGATTCGTTCTGATGCGAGCAATCAATGACAACGAATGGGCCGTAGCCAAAAAAGAGTATTTTATCGTATAGAGCTCCGTCATCACCATTACTGCACATTGCTCCGTAATATGACTTTCTGAATTTTGCATACATGTCGTAAAGGACAGAGTATCTATTTTTATTAAAGTCAAGATTCAAATTGTCATACGGATATGAATCCGAATTTAAATACAATCGAAAATTGGTGAGTTTGCAGTCATCAAATTTGGTGATATGTCTATTGAGCCTATTTTTTTTATCCGTTTGTAATGCAAATATTACATATCGTGGTTTTTCTAATTGCGTAGCTGCTTTAATGCTCCATGTATGTTTAGTGGTTGCTTGTAACATTGGATACTCGTATAAGTCCCAGGAACGGTAACTCATAATTATCGTTTGACCGTTTTCAAGGATGCGCAACAATGAAAGTTTGTGCCTTTCTTCGAGCGTGACATGTGGCATCCTCCACTGTACTTTGTATAGTTGCAGCGTGTATTTTGCACCATCTGTTCCAAAAATAGCGTTTTTGTCGTCTCGCGACCGAATCAGAATCAATTCATGATGCGCATTAATCACTATTCGTTTGTAATCTTCGCAGAAACCGAGCAGCATATTTAGAGGAACACAAAAGTCAAAGTAGCCTCCTGCATTGGGTATGTCTATCCAGCCAGCGTTTTCAAGCATTTTCGATCTTGTCGTTGTCAACGATACTCCATTTTTTATCATAGTTGTTATTCCAACGTTTTTACAACGATCAATCTCCACGCCGTTTAATTCATATCGAATTTCATCAAACATAAATGCGGCGCAATTCATTTCTAGTCCAACTGAAGTTCCTGCAACATTGTCATCGTTGAGAATGAGTTTTCCTTCGACGTAAAGGTAACTCTCACTAGGAAACGTGTACAAATCTTGTCGTTGAATGGGAATTCGTATTTCATCATTGTTTCCGAACGTTGTGTTGGCGTATGGGCCGTAACTATGTAATTCGATCTTTGTAATTCGATCATCAGAAATCGGTAAACTAGCAATGTTCAATGGATCCATCATTTTTGTTTCTTAATCACAAAACCCAACGATTGCAGAAATTGCGCGTTTTTGTCGCTCAAATCTTGCGATGTGTTCAGTTTGGAGATATTGTCCTTACTAAATGATTGTAAAGAGTCATCACCGTTTAATACATGATTATCATTCCTGTAACCGTGGCAATTGCTGCAGCAAGTACAGTTTGTGCGTTTGTGATTGAAGTTCTGGTTCCATCCATTTTCTAACGATCCTTTTAGCAACTCGTTCAACGGGGCGCCCAATAATGCATTCGGCGGATTGTTGATCGCTTGAGTTTTAGCATCTGTGTACAACAGCATTATTTCTAGTAATGTTTGGCATAAGTGCTGCTTGTTCTCTTGAAAGGCTATTAAATGAATGGATATTTAACGTATATTAAACGGCCGCGTCGTCGGAGCGTTCAACGATGTGCTCTTGCGATGTGTCCGATTTGGATATATTTCCTCTACTGAATGATTGTATAATTGTCATCGTTTTTACATCATTATCCTTACTGCGGCTGTCGTAAAATGTTCAGCATGCCATTCGAGCCGTTCGAGCCGTTCAGCGGACCGTTCGAGCCGTTCAGTGGGCCGTTCGAGCCGTTCAACGAGCCGTTCGAGCCGTTCAACGAGCCGTTCGAGCCGTTCAACGGAAAGCCGTTCGAGCCGTGCAACGGCAAGCCGTTTGAGCCGTTCAACGAGCCGTTCGCGGGCCGTTCGAGCCGTTCGCGGGCCATTCGAGCCGTTCGAGCCGTTCAACAGGCCATCGATTATGTTTATATTCATGTTATTTTTTACACCGCCTAATGTGAAGCCTCACTGTCACTTCTTCTCCACGGAAATTTATCAGATTATTGTTTTGATCGGTAATGCGTATACTAAGGTGATCAATGGCTCTCACGAGAACTGGAAGATAAATGACGTTCGTAGGACTTTCCGAAATTTTATATCCTGGCGGCACGCGCGGTGAAAACTCATGAATGGTATGAACACATTGACCGTTGCTATATGCACCAGTTGTAATATTACATTCGATCCTCAGCACATTTACTTTCATAATATTTACCGGTATATCCGACTCGTGCCATGCCCCGGCGGTAATATGCGATATGTAGAAAACCCGAGAAGCGATCCAATATTATTTGGTTTGGTAAAATCAATTGTATAATCACTATATATTTCACTTTTCAAAGTGCTGTTATTTGTACGAAATAAAATGATTTTTGTCTTGTCCATTATTTTCTCTTGCATGTATTTATTTAGCGCTTCGAGTTCGTACGAACCATCCGGTATCGTGATCTCACCATCGGCATCAAAGTAAAATTTATTGTTTGTAAAGTCAACGTTCGGTATTGTGTTGAAAGCTTGAAAATCAACGAGTCCGAGTTCGTAATTATCATCCTTCAAGTCTATAGGTGGAAAGTAATCAGTGCTAAGCACAGAATTTTTTCCGCTTAACGTAAACGTCAACGACATCTTTGCAACTGTGAAGACTATGTGCATCGAAACTATTTTATACATTTCCGGCTAAAAAATGCAAGCAGAGTTGTCCGCATACACTCGTATTGAATTTTTGATACTGCGCGTGATTGTATAAAATCGTTGCATGGTTTCCGAAGTAGTTTATTAACTCTGTCGGTGGCCTCAGATTTCCAAAAGAATCGAAATATTTAACACAATTACCTCGCTTTACGTAAGCTACCCAGTGTGTGCCAGGACCTTTCGATTTATCTAAATTCACGATACCGCATTCGTTTAAGAACGATTTAGAGGGCAAATTTGTACGCATGAAAACGCCTCGAAAATATGGAAAGTTCAACTTTCGTGCAAAGTTATATAATTGCACATTTCATTGCGTCCTGTGGAAGCGTTACAGTTTGCCGAAGCGCTTCTTTTTTTTTTTTTCTTTAATTCCTTTTCCCCGTTTATATGGTGCAAGGTAAAGTCCATGTCCTTCCATAACACGATTGTGCCGTTTTACTTCCTCCAGTGTTTTCCGTGCTGCAGATGCATCGTTGACTGCCTTGGCGATACCTGCTGCACCGCCCGCCACCGTGCCCAAAGCTGAAAGGCCTGCAAAAATAGGTACAAGTGCTGGAAGAAATCCCCCACGTTTTGCAACTGGAAGTTTGCGCAATTTCGTCTTCTTCTTCTTGTTACTTTTCCGCGGTGCCATTACTTTCTTATTTGGCTAACTCTTTGGCTACCAATATTCCAGCAACGCGCGCAGACAAAAGTGTTTTCCAATCTGGTGCGAATTCTTTTTGTGCTAATTCGAAGATCAAATGTGCATATGCACATCGTACGACTATCGTATAGGAAGTGAAATTTTTTCCTGGGATGTTTGGGTTTATATAGGTAGAGAGAGAAGTTGTAAATGATGCAATACATTATGATTTATTAAAGTATAATTTCTAACATAATTTGTAACATAATCCTTTTTTCTCTGTTAAGATGCTGCTGATGCAGCCGTTATTATTGCCTGAATACCTAAAGCTACTAATTCGCAATCAATAATTGAATTTGGATCATAAATATCAATTTCTTTGATATGCTGCACAACCTCTGCAAGCACTTTTACATCTCCGTATCCCCGAACTAATGCAACAAACTCTTTAAATTTTTGTTCCACCGAATACAGTTTATCATATAATGCATTATGCATTTCAACTATACAATCATTTAAAATTACCATTTTCTCAAATGTTTTTTTCATCATGCACATACACATATCATTGCTAATCAATTTAATTACTTTTTCACCATATAGCACTCCAAATTCAACACTTATATTATTAAAATTAATATTGTCGCGTGTATCTTTTGAATCGTCAAAGAAGCTGTATACGTTGTCTGCTTCGGCTACAATCAGCGACCATGTGACTATGCTCAGCTCCAGGCGGTTGTTTCGGCTGTCTGATAATACGAGTTGCGGGTAGAAATTGTCGCCAAGTATATTTATGCCGATTTCCAAATACTTTGTACAGGAATCCGTCAATGGATATTTTCGGCCCAAAATTCTGCATGATAATTGTGTTGCGATTCTAGAACAAATAAATACCGTTTAAGTATGTTATTAGAACAAATACCGACAGCGTTAAATGAAATGTGTTTCGAACACTTACTTCACGTCATTCTGATGTTTTGTCATTTTTTTGCGTGCCTCTTCTTCTTGAGTAGAACTTGCGGGGCGCTTCCTTTGGCAAAAAAACTCTTTGAAACTTTGAGAATACATATTTCACTTTTCACAATACAATCTCGCGAACGATGCGCTTGCGGTGATGGTCAATTTGGTTTTGCGTGTGCTTGAAACTTTAGCAAACCCCCTACCTTCTATAGTCACGAATTGCAGTGTCAGATTTGCTGCGTCAACAAAAAACTCATTTCCAAGACGTAGAAAAAATCATTTCCAAGACGTAGAAAAAGTGGTCTTCCGATAAGAACAAACAGTTCAAGGTCACGGAGGGTGGGGGTAGGGTGTTATATTTCTGCCGACGGTGGTGTAAAATTTCAGTTCAAGGTCATGGGGTGGGGGTGGGGGTTGTCATGGGGTGTCAAATTTCAGTTCAAGGTCAGGACGTATCATATTTCTGCTGACGGTGGCGTCTAATTTTAGTTCAAGGTCATGGGGTGGGTGCGGGTGGGGGTTGTCGAGGACGTATCATATTTCTGCTGACGGTGGTGTCAAATTTCAGTTCAAGGTCATGGAGGGTGGGGAGAAGGGTGGGGAGGGGTGGTTATGGGGTGGGGGTTGTCGAGGACGTATCATATTTCTGCTGACGGTGGTGTCAAATTTCAGTTCAAGGTCATGGGGTGGGGAGAGGGGGCGTATCATATTTATGCTGATGGTGGCGTCTAATTTTAGTTCAAGGCCATGGGGTGGGGCGGAGGGGTGGGTCTGAGGGGCCGGTTGTGGGGTGGGTGCGGGTGGGGGGAGGGGTGGTTATGGGGTGGGGGTTGTCGAGGACGTATCATATTTCTGCTGACGGTGGTATCAAATTTCAGTTCAAGGTAATGGGGTGGGTGCGGGTGGGGGGAGGGGTGATTATAGGGTGGGGGGTTGTCGAGGACGTATCATATTTCTGCTGACGGTGGTGTCAAATTTCAGTTCAAGGTCATGGGGTGGGGAGAGGGGGCGGGGAGGGGGGTATCATATTTCTGCTGATGGTGTCAAATTACTGCTGAGTCAGCAAAAAAAATGCTGACGCCAGTGATTTAGAATCCGCATAGAACAACTACTGCCGCTCTTGGTCAGCAGGTTAGGGACTCCGGCAGGAGAGTACGGCGATAATACCTGGACGCCTGCCGGAGAAGAAAGAGAGCGAGATCCCGGTAGGAGAGTTCGGCGACAATTCCTGGACGCCTACCGGAAGAAGGGAGAGTACGGGAAACCTGTTCCTGGACGCTCGACCAACACGGAGAGTACGGCGATAATACCTGGACGCCTGTCGGTCGAGAGAATACAGAGCATCTCCTGGACGCCCTAGTAAAGTTAGCTTTCGAGACGCCCGGTCGATATGGAGAGTTCGGCGATAATACCTGGACACCTATCGAACGGGAAAAGTATAAGCATGGCGCTCTTTGTAAAAAGCTTAGTACGAATAAATAAAAAGGAAAACTGTATCCTACACCCTGTAACCTCACCTAATCCAATAAATCCTATCTATTCAACAGATTTCCTTGTATTCTCAATTAACGATGGCTACAGTACAATAAAAGGTAGCTGTTCAAAATATAAAGGTAAAAGGTGCCGAAGAATATACAATAGTGCGCAGCTGTTGAAAATATAAAGAAAAGAAATATGTATATAAAGTGTCGAAGATATGTACAGGTTTGTGTCGTCGTTTGGAGGAAAAAGTGGAAAAAGTTGTGCGGGAAGTGGCCACAGGGCACACACCCCGCACGCTAGACAGCCGATAATTTTGAAATGGGTGTCGAGTAAATAATCTATATGACCATAAAAGGATTGGTTTTGGAGTGCGGTGTCTACGGATACGCTGAGTTAGACATTCCACGATGGCTATTGAAAAATTGTTGATGTAGGACTAATCGTCGCTATGGTCCTGGTGAACCTGGTGGGGTTTGCGTGGTATATATACCAGTCGACCGCCCGGAGTCGTTACTCTAGCAAAAAAAATTTCTTTTACCTTCCACATTAAAATGTATGCCTATAATTGTACTGAACTGTTTCCGTTTATGCATGAGCTGTTTCGTACCTGGGTAAGTGGTGTTTTTTTTTTGTTTTTTTATTGTTTCTTATTTATACTGTTGTTCTAGTGCACCGACGGGACCAACGTCATTCACCCGAGACATATAAATATTAAGTACCGGGAGGCCGTCCGGCAATAGAGGAGGGAGTATCGGCGGTACTTGGAAGACTTATGGGACTGGGGCGAGGATGCCCTCCTAAATATTTCACCACTGTTTGCGGAAACACCGCAGAGTTCTGAATAAATTATCTATTTTTCCGTAATGAGTGGTTTTCCTTTTATTTTGCGTTTCTTGATTTAGTTCCCTTTTAGTTTTAGTAATAAAGGATTGTTTTGGTTTTGAAGCCGGGATTCGTTGTTCCATTCTGTCGTTGCGCTTCTGGTAGCTCTACTATCTGCAGATCTGACGGCCACGTTGTTGGGGTGACGGTCGGTCGGCTCTGCATCTCGATGTCTTCTGGCGTGAACTGGCGACGTTTGGGTTGGTTGTCGTTCTTGGCTCGTTTTTTGTAGTATCGATATCCTATTGCCGCTATTATTATCATCGTGACAACGCTTATGGCTGATAATGAACCGTAAGTGATGTAGGCGGTATGTGTTTGGGCGCGATGGTGGTGCGCTAGGTCTTGCGCTTGATCGTCAATGTCTTGTAGAGTTAGGAGATTGTCTGTGTCTATTTTCATGGGTGTTGTAACTGTAACGACCCGTTAAGAAGACTTAGCACCTTTTTCCATTTCGTTTTTATTATTATAATTTATTTTTAGCACAAAATGGTTAATTTAATTTTTATGTTTAAAAGAGTTTATAAAAAAAAAAATAATAATTAGTTTGATTTGTATTATACTTCTTATAATAAATAAATTTCATTTAATCGATAACATAGTCTGATTGAATAAGTCGATAAGCGATAAGTCGATAAGCAATTACTCGGTAAGTCGGTCGGTAAATAGATTATCGATAAATGATCGACAAACGAATGCATACGCGCCAGCGCAACCCCGATGATCTCGCGGTGGGGTGAAATTCTAGAGTAGGGTGACCGCGTAGACTAAGGAGCAGGGGTGCTCGGCCGTCACGTGATGGGGAATTCCAGAAATTCAAAGGAACCCTATAATAAAAAAAAACGCTAAGTCAGCAGAATCTGACTATAAATAGAGGCGTTTCACGCAGAGTCAGATCAGATCTTCCCTGGCTTCGGTCAGATGCAGACAATACTCTGGAAGTAGAGGAAAAGCTTGCGCTGAATTGCCTAGGCAACTATAGAGCGCGA
Organism: Osmia lignaria lignaria; assembly: GCF_051020975.1. NCBI lineage: Eukaryota > Metazoa > Arthropoda > Insecta > Hymenoptera > Megachilidae > Osmia > Osmia lignaria. Next base: position 5,313,706 of record NC_135039.1, read on the forward strand.
GATTAGCTCTATCCTTCTCTTTCAGTAGCGACGTACGAGAGTTCGGATCTGTGGACACCCTACTCATGGTACGCAACGTGTTGAACACGTGCTAATACTAAGCCACATGTTCAAGTGTAAAGAGCTAGCGAGGAGCGGAGCTCCTTGAGCAAGCCTGTATTAGCATAGCTCTGGCTAGACCAGAAACCGATTGCGACCTGTAGGTATAGTCCGCTCGTGTCCGAAGGTATCATACAAGCTACTAGAATATAGCGTAACTTGGCAAATTGTACAGAGTATTGGCTGTATTCGAAGATCAAGTCGCGTTAATCATATATTTTGCACTGTATTTCATTATCTAGGGCGTACCTATTATAATTTCTTATTGTATTTCATTATCTAGGGCGTACCTATTGTTATACTTAATATTATACTTACTTAGAGCAATTATAGTTAATTTACTTACTTAAATAAAAGATAATTTTTAGTTTGATACATTAATGTTGGATTTCACTCCTTAACCGCACACCACACGAACCTATAATCCCAATTCTCATTCATACGAGTCGCCTTCTTGGGGAACCGCTCTCCCTGTACGTCGGTGCAGTGACGTACCTATCACTGGGTCGTTACACGTAAATAGTTAAGAGAAAATTTTTGGTGACAGCGGTGGGATTGTTCGAGTGGTAATGAGAAAATCGTATCTCTGCGGACATTAATGGTCAAGCCTAGAATAAAATAAAGACAGATAAATAAAATAAAAAAAGAAAAAAAAATATATATAGCAGGGTAGATATAGAGAGTTGTACATATATACATATATTACATTAATAAGCAAACATCAAGATGCCCAACGGAACAGCCGATATACCAGCCGGCACATCAGCCAGCGGATCAACCGAAGGAAGCCGACCGATCAGCATTCGTGATGCAGCGGACATCGTACCAGCATTCAACGGCCGCAATATACCTGTTTATCAATTTGCAAAGAGCTGTTTTAAGGCGAAGAATATAATCTCCCCAAATGCTGAGTACGGATTGGTGCAGCTGATCAAGAACAAATTTTACGGGCAAGCTTCAAGAGTGGTACAAAACGGAGACTACGACACTATTGAAGAATTAATTGCCGTAATAAAGTCTCGTTTCGCCCCGCTGTTCACTTCAATGCAGCTATGTGGCGATATGGCAAGGATGGTACAAGCGCCGACCGAGGCAGTCGTAGACTACGGCAGCCGCGTTTCGGGACTCTTGATACAGATCAAGAGTTGCAACGAGATGGAGTTCCCAGATCAGGTTGAAAGATACAACCAATCCTCGGAAACAAATACCGTCAGAGCATTCCTGACAGGTTTAAAACAAGAGGTATATAGTCGGATGAGAAATCAAAATTTTGACAGTCTTGAAGATGCAATAAGCGCAGCAATCCTAGCAGAAGCTGAGAGCATAGAGAACCTAACGAAGGTTAAATTATCGCAAGGATTCATTACAGCCGAACAATGCAACAATTGTTACGGATATGGGCACAATACCAGTGTATGCTGCAGTCAGAGGTTCCAAAGACAATCCACGTCGAGGGCCCACTGGCCAGCAAAATACTGTCAGCACTGCCAAAGGTCCGGGCACACCTTGGAAACCTGCTGGTTTAAAGACCAGCAAGGAACACCAGGGGTCCCTCAGGATTTTGCGCAGCCAAATCAAGCCCACAAGAATCAACCTATTCCAAGGCAGAATCGAAATTGGACACAAAATAGAGCGCCAATTTGCGAATTTTGCCAAAACATCGGCCATACGATTCAAGAGTGCCGAAAGAAAGCATATCAGGAGCGTGTCAAAAGTCAAAGACTCCAGCAAACTCCACAAGTACAACAGGTACGTAAGAAAGCGAACTTATACCTGAACTTAGGAGAGATAAATAAGTCTCCCAGTGTCGAACTATTAAGCGAAAATTTCAAAAATCAAAAGGCATTATTCATGGTCGACACAGGGTCAGACATTAATATAATTAAGAAACAAGCAATCTCAAATAAAATAGCTATAAATACAGATATAATTTTTCAATTAAACGGGATAACTAAAAGCTCCATTTACACTACAGGATACATCAAAGTAAAAATACTGGAGACAGAATCCATCTTCCACATTATTGAAGAATTACCAATTGAACAAGACGGAATTTTAGGCACGGAATACTTTAAAAGCAGTGGAGCTAGCATCAATTACGCTAAATCTATATTGATCGTAAACAACAATATAATACCGTTCAAACAACCAGCAGTAGTAATACCATCCAGGACAAAAACCATGATACCCATAAAGGTGTCAAACACAGAAATAAAAACCGGTTTTGTCCCAAAACTGCAGCTTCACCCACAACTATATATGGGGAATGCTGTAGTCACGAACCGGGATGGCATAGCATTTCTATACGCAATCAACGTTGGAGCAGAAGATATAGAAATTGAAATGCCAGCTGTTGAACTGCAACAATATGAAGAAGCACCACAAGATGAAGATGCAGTCCACCAAGAACCTGAGCGAGCCCAAAAGATTCTAAAGATACTACAGACAGACCATCTCAATCAAGAAGAATTTGCCAATGTAGAGGATATAGTAAAAGAGCACGCTGACAGATTTTATATAGATGGAGATAAACTCCCAGCAACAAATAAAATCTACCATAGAATCATCACAACGGATGAGATGCCTGTAAACGTTAAACAATACAGGTATCCTCATGCGTTAAAAGACGAAATCAATCATCAAGTAAATGATCTCCTTGAGAAAGGAATAATCAAACATTCATCGTCACCATTTAACTCCCCCTTGTGGATAGTACCTAAGAAACAGGATTCACAGGGAAACAAATTGTGGAGATTGGTGATTGATTTCCGAAAGCTAAACGAAAAAACAATCAGCGATGCCTATCCACTACCCAATATCACAGACATCCTGGATCAAGTGGGAAGCGCAAAATACTTCTCCGTGTTTGATTTGAAGTCCAGTTTTCATCAAACACCAATGCATCCAGAAGACAAGCATAAGACGGCATTTTCGACACCATTTGGGCACTTTGAATTCAACAGAATGCCTTTTGGGTTGAAAAATGCTGCAGCTACGTTCCAACGTCTGATGAATAACGTCCTAGACGGACTGCAAGGACTGGAACTATTCGTGTTCATCGATGACATTGTAGTTTATGCAAGTTCGTTACAAGAACACGAAACCAAAGTCAATAGGATGATGGCAAAGCTCAGAGAAGCAAACTTACGCTTGCAACCTGACAAATGCCAATTTCTGAAGAAAGAAGTAGCGTACCTGGGTCACATAATTACAGAAGACGGTGTAAGACCTGACCCAGCAAAGGTTGAAGCAGTCCAGAGGTTCCCCATTCCTAAGACTGTCAAAAACATTAGACAATTTCTGGGATTGTGCGGATACTACAGACGCTTTATTAAAGACTTCTCTAAGATAGCCAAGCCATTATCCGACCTGACGAAGAAAGAACAAAAATTCGAGTGGTCCAGCCAACAGCAGCAAGCCTTCGAATTCTTGAGAAACGTACTATGCGAAGAACCGATCCTGCAATATCCAGACTTTGAGAGACCATTTAATATAACCACTGATGCATCCGGAACAGCGGTAGGAGCAGTCCTAAGTCAAGGAGAGATAGGAAAGGATCAGCCAGTAGCTTACGCCTCAAGAGTAATGAATAAGCCGGAAACGCAATATTCCGCAACAGAGAGAGAATTACTTGCTGTAATATTTGCAGTAAATCACTTCAGACCATATATATTTGGCAGGAAGTTTTATCTAATTACAGATCACAAACCATTGATCTGGCTAAATAGTCTCACAGATCCTACATCGAGACTCATGCGATGGAAATTGAGATTGAGCGAGTACGATTATGAAATAAAGTACAAACCAGGCAAACAAAATATAAACGCTGACGCTCTTTCGAGAAATCCAATCGAAGATATAAACGCCCTGCAAATACATGCTAAGAGGCTGCATTCGTCTACGTCTGGGTCAAAAAAGAAGCGTAAGAAGAAGAAAGAGTGGCACCAATATCCCACTCGCCCCAGACAAACGACGACCACTTCAGAATCGGGCAAACACAAGAAAAGGAAAGAGTGGCACCAATATCCCACTCGCCCAAGACAAACAACAACCACGTCAGAATCAAGAGAATTCAAAAAGAAAAAGGAATCACACCAGTATCCTACCAGACTCAGACCAACAACTACGACTGAGTCTGAAGAACACAAAAAGAAGAAAGAATGGCATCAATATCCTAGAAGACCAAGGCCAACAACTTCATCTAGTTCACGGGATATTAAAAAAAGGAAAATAAGCCATAAACATTTAACACGACCACGAGACGATTCCTCAGAATTCGAAACAAGAAAAAAATATCGGAAAGACAGGATACGAGAAAGAAGTTTTTCTCAAGAGGACAACGCAACAAAGAAAAGAGTAAAAGAGGATTATACAAGCTCAGATGAATCTCAATATTATGAGACAGATGTATCTGAAGAGCCACCAAAACCAAGAAAAAGAACAAATTTAAATCCAAAAATATATTCCTCTGAAGAGATCAGAAAGAAAAGAAGACCTAATGAACAGCAAGTCATTGTAGAAGTACATCAACCACCACAGGATCGAAAATATATCATTCCACAGAAAAGACCTATAAATAGGGAACCAGTAATAATTGGAGATGAAATAGAAGAATACAACGAAGAAACAATTATACCAAAACACATTTTCAGAGAACCACCTAAAATCGATTCTTCTTCAAGCACAAGAGGAAGATCTCCAGTACTAAAAAGAAAAATAGATAAAGAGACTTCAAGCGATACTCTATCAGCTCCGATTACACCCATCAAAATTAAAAAAGAAAAAAATCAACCACCAAAAATTAAACAAATAAAACCCAAAATAATCAGCAATAAACCAATTATATTAAAAATAGAAGAAACCGAAGACCATCTATGGATGAAAAAAGGCACAGCAATAATATTTCTTAACAAAGAAGGACAACCAGAAGATATACAATCAAGACAATTTATGGAAAATGAAAAGATTAAAATTTCTAAACCACAAAGTAACATCATGCAATATAAAATCAAAAATAGATTAATTTTTGGAATGATAGTAGAATCTAGAGAAACATTACCACAGAAAATTAAAATTCTTCATCAAATATTACTCCAAAAAGGAATCCAGGAGTGCAGCATGCCAAATAGACAGGGTTTAAAAGCAATTCTCCAGATAGTCTTTGCAGACTCTAATATCAACATCACTATCTGCAAAGGAACGGTCCAAATTCCACCTAAAGAGGAAAGGAAAAATATAATTAGGGAAAATCATGAAAGCCCAGTCGCAGGACATAAAGGTATCAGGAAAACTTACCTTAGAATCAGGAACAAGTATTATTGGAAAAACATGAAAAAAGAAATTACCGATTACGTTAGATCCTGTATAAGCTGCCAGCGAACCAAGCTAGTAAGGATGAAGAATAAGGAGCCAATGGTTATCACAGACACTCCTTCAGACGCATTCGATAAGGTGTCCCTAGACATTCTTGGACCCTTGCCAATGACACATAAAGGATACAGTTACATCCTCACTATACAGGATAATTTAACCAAATACTCCGTCGCAGTTCCACTTGTATCAGCCACATCCGAGGACGTCGCAAGAGCATTCACTAATTCATTCATATGCCAGTTCGGTAGTCCTAAAGCTATCCTCACTGATCAAGGGACATGCTTCACATCCTCGCTAATCAAAAAGCTAGCCAAAATCTTCCATATCAAGACGTACCGTACATCATCCTTCCATCCTCAGTCAAACGGGTCCCTGGAAAGAAGCCATCACGTTCTGGTTGAATATTTAAAACACTACATATCTAAACAAGAACATTGGGACGAATGGCTACAGCAAGCAATGTTCTCATACAACACAAGTGTTCACGAGGGAACAAAATTCACACCTCATGAACTGGTTTATGGAAAAAAGGCAAGATTGCCATCAAAATTTATACCATCTGACAGATTAGATACATACCCTGACTACGTAGATAAACTATTACAAAACTTACATGAAATTAGACAAACCGCAAAAATAAATCTAGAACAATCAAAATATAGACAAAAATACTATTACGATAGAAAAATACGTCCAATTAATTATGAAACAGGAGAAGAAGTAATGCTCTTAAATCCACCAAGAAGAAGTAAATTACAAAAAGAATACACTGGGCCATACACTGTTTTAAGAAACATAGAAAAAAATAACATAGAATTGCAGATAGGTCCCAAAAAGACTAGGATAGTACACAAAGATCGACTAAAGAGGGCCTATCGACCAATCTACAGCGCGGATCAAAAATAAAAGTCGATACGACAATCTATATAATTTTCGGAACATACGCATGCGCAGATACAGAATTTTAAACCTACCGCCATATTGCGCATAGAACGCTAGAAGCAAGGTACGCGGAAAGGACGCCACGTAATAAAATATAAAAAAAAAAAAAGATAGAAAGAAAGAAGAAGAAAGAAAAATTAATAAAAGAAGAGTAAGCATAGACAATGAGATTTACAATTTTAATATTTTATAGTACAGCAATAATTCTCATTTACAGAACAATGGTCCAACAGACAGCAAATGTAATAGACGCCTTGTGCGTAAAGGATCAGACGATAGCATTTGAATATGTTTTTGATCTGAAGATGGGACGAATATGTACAACTTGTGCACTACATGTGCACCCCGTTAATAAAAAACACTGGGTCCATATCGGTACACATCATTTTATACAAAGAAATGAGGGGCTCGCACAAACAACCTGCGTTAGGTGCGGATTCCAATTTGCCGAGACTCGACCAGCTATGGCCTGTGCAACATGTTTGCAGGCTATGAACACTATTGACCCGGAAACCCTTGAAATTTTCAATGAGGGATATCTGGTACCTGCGGGAGACCAGGAAACATTTTATTTAAGTACTCTAGCCAATTATCCCTAATCAGTTCATTTTCCTTTTTTTTTCTTTTCTTTAATTAATTTAATCCATGTATTATTCCATAATTTTTCATAAATAAATCCTTTTTGTTAAACCTTATGAGCATATCTTATTCCGTAATCTTAAACCATTTTCATTTCCTTCGATTTATTAATGCGCAGAATCGCAAGTCCGCCATATTAGCATAAAAAAAAAAAAGATAGAAAGAGATAGAAACAAAGAGCGACAAAGAAAGCTATACAAGGCGACGCTACGCACGCACCGCTACATTCAATTTATAAAGAGCGAAAATGGTGCGACGCGCAGGACGACGCGAACGTTTAAAAAGATTAAGAAGAGCATTAAAACAGTTCAGAGAGGTAGAATTATACTTTTAATAATTTATTTCATTTATTAATTATTTGTTTTCTACAAAATTTTCAAAGATGCCAGTACAAGAAAAAATAAAATCACCGCAACCACCACCACCACCACGATGGAGGTTAGTCGTGATCGACATACCAGAATTCGACTGGCAAGCATACAGACGGTTACAAAAAGAGGACCCTAGAAGGAAACATGGAAAAGTTATTCGCTACTTTGGAGTCCTATCAGCATCCCCAAGAAACAGCAAAGAAAAATGCCGCTGCGCCCTTTGCCATCTCAGAAGATGCAATCACAGTCTCTTGAGGACAAGAGACAAACGCACGGGGGAAGCTGTAACGACCCGTTAAGAAGACTTAGCACCTTTTTCCATTTCGTTTTTATTATTATAATTTATTTTTAGCACAAAATGGTTAATTTAATTTTTATGTTTAAAAGAGTTTATAAAAAAAAAAATAATAATTAGTTTGATTTGTATTATACTTCTTATAATAAATAAATTTCATTTAATCGATAACATAGTCTGATTGAATAAGTCGATAAGCGATAAGTCGATAAGCAATTAGTCGGTAAGTCGGTCGGTAAATAGATTATCGATAAATGATCGACAAACGAATGCATACGCGCCAGCGCAACCCCGATGATCTCGCGGTGGGGTGAAATTCTAGAGTAGGGTGACCGCGTAGACTAAGGAGCAGGGGTGCTCGGCCGTCACGTGATGGGGAATTCCAGAAATTCAAAGGAACCCTATAATAAAAAAAAACGCTAAGTCAGCAGAATCTGACTATAAATAGAGGCGTTTCACGCAGAGTCAGATCAGATCTTCCCTGGCTTCGGTCAGATGCAGACAATACTCTGGAAGTAGAGGAAAAGCTTGCGCTGAATTGCCTAGGCAACTATAGAGCGCGAGATTAGCTCTATCCTTCTCTTTCAGTAGCGACGTACGAGAGTTCGGATCTGTGGACACCCTACTCATGGTACGCAACGTGTTGAACACGTGCTAATACTAAGCCACATGTTCAAGTGTAAAGAGCTAGCGAGGAGCGGAGCTCCTTGAGCAAGCCTGTATTAGCATAGCTCTGGCTAGACCAGAAACCGATTGCGACCTGTAGGTATAGTCCGCTCGTGTCCGAAGGTATCATACAAGCTACTAGAATATAGCGTAACTTGGCAAATTGTACAGAGTATTGGCTGTATTCGAAGATCAAGTCGCGTTAATCATATATTTTGCACTGTATTTCATTATCTAGGGCGTACCTATTATAATTTCTTATTGTATTTCATTATCTAGGGCGTACCTATTGTTATACTTAATATTATACTTACTTAGAGCAATTATAGTTAATTTACTTACTTAAATAAAAGATAATTTTTAGTTTGATACATTAATGTTGGATTTCACTCCTTAACCGCACACCACACGAACCTATAATCCCAATTCTCATTCATACGAGTCGCCTTCTTGGGGAACCGCTCTCCCTGTACGTCGGTGCAGTGACGTACCTATCACTGGGTCGTTACATAACCGTACATTTATACAGTTACATAGTATAGTACGAGTAGTATAGATTTTTCTTGGGAGATCGGAACTATAGCGATGGTACGTGCTATCCCTACTTATTAGTCACAGTGGAGCGCGTGCGCGGATCCCCTCCTTCGAACGCCAGATCGAAGGAGCTCAGTGTCGATCCATCGATCGACACTCTGGTCCCAAACGACAAGCAGAACGGACGTTTTCGCCTACGGCTCTCTTCCTAGAGACAACCGTCTTAAGATTGCGATCCAGCAAGTCGTGACTAGAGCCCGAGCTTGGACATCTCCCTTTCATTTAGTAGTGGCCTTCTATCTTGGGACTCAGCACCCTCGAAAGATCGCTCTACACAGGCATATCCGAGACGTCGTTGATTCCTACGGAAACCTAGTCGAGTTATCATCGTTTTGCCTGTGCTCTGGCAATTTTACATTGCAATTTGGAGGGCCGTGATTTCGCTCTTGGCAGTCTTAATTTCTTCCTTGAGTACGCCGTGTACGACAGGAAGAACGTTGACAGATTCCGGCAAATCCACGGTTATCGGATACTCTTAAAGTCACGTATTTCAATCTGCAAAGGAGTCGAGGGTCGGGACTTAGTGCGCGACTCTCTCATCCTTTGAGTGTGAGTGAAATCGTGAAGTCAGTGCCCCTGTCGATCTAAGGTTCGCAGGTGAAAACCTCGCTGGACCGGAAGTATCCTCGGAATCTACTGGCTCGCCATTCTGCGATTTGAGAGGCACGTAAAAGTTAATATTTCGCTGCACGGTTAGTAAATTTAAACGTTCCTTTTTGTCTACGCACTTCACGATCACGCGACCTTCGTGCGTCGTGATTTCAGTGTATGTTTTCAAGACGAATCGAGCGAACAATAACTCGTCCTTGGTGAAAGGCGTTTAAATCGTAGACGACCGACGAAATTTTGTAACCGTCGTGTGTATATTACCTTTCGCATTCCGATTAGAGTCACGGTATTGCGTTCTGGTACTTTTTGGTATATTCTTTTATATTTTCGTATATTTTCTTATATTTTCTTAAAATGCGTTATTCAACCAGTCATTTTTCCGTATAAAAGAAGACTGAGTTTTTTGAGTCGCGTTAAAGTCGCTCGACTGGTTGAAATATTTTCTTTTGCGTTACCATTCTTGTATTACATTTCCGATTCGTGTAAATCCGATCTGCGTGCTTGGTACGAACTATTGGCGATCAATCTAGTCAGGTCCGGTGTATGTTGTATTTTTATGATAAGCGCGTCGATTGAACATCTAGTACTGCCATAATATTTGCGGTGCTTCCACCATTCTGTGATAGGCTCTTTTGCCATACTCCAGTCACTATTATTCTTTTTGAATAAATCAGTATTTTGTTACACCGCAAACCTACGTCTCATTACTGACTTCACCGTTCCTTCTGCCTTCGCGAACGCGCAGCAAACGTGAACCACTCCTTGAGAATCGTAGGGGAAATCGTACGCTCGTACTACTCGCATTCATTCTCCTTCGTAAAAAGTAGCAAAAGACAAAAACGTTACAGTGTGAATTTTGGTTGATTTTGCTGGTGCTTCGTCAGGATTTGGATGTGGTGTGGGGTTAGATCTTGGATGAGGTTTGATATGTTGAGGCTGGAAGTGGGTCTGAAGGTGTGGTTAAATTGTTGTGTTCTGATTCCTGATGCAATTATCTTTGTGTGGCCAATGGTTGCTTCACAGTGGCCCTGTAATTGTAATATTCCTGCACCTTGAAGCTGTTCGTAGCCAGCTGATCTTTTGTTACATTTTATTTGGAGTGCTTCTTTATTTCGTATTGCGAATAGCCAAGTGTTAGGGGCTTCCAGTTTGGTGATTTGGATGTTGTTTGGTAGAGCCGCTTTTACACTGCATTGTTTCCACTCGAGTTGTTCTGGACGCAGGATGAGCTTCAGGACACAGATATGGCTTTGCTCATGGTTTTGGAGTGGGAGGGTATTTCGCAAAGGAGTCTTCCGTTAGGATTTTTGCAGGTTTTAAGGTAACTTTTATCAGGGAGGGAAGAGGTCGAGGTTCTCTGGTCTACTGCGAAGAATTCGGTTTAGGGTTGGATGATTAGGGGTGCCGAGGTGTTGATGGTGAGCTGCTGGAATACAGGACAAGGATATAGGTGGTATAATTCGAACGGATTGATTTCTAGGAGAGGAAAGTCTATCGTGGTAATCACTCTTCCTTTTGCGTATACGGCGCTCATGGTCGTTGTGCCTTGGAGTTGCTCCGATCTCAATTCGTCCATGGAGAGCGGGAACTCCAAATTTGTGGAAATTTGTATAGTATGGCATGCTGTAAGTAATTGATCTGGTGATAGAATCATTGGGTGTAAGATTCCTAGTTTCGCAAACATTATCGCGTCAGTCAGGGTAGTCAACATCAGTACGTATTCGTCTATCTGGCGGATTAGTCGGGTTCCCCAGGAGTTCATAGCCAATTCTAGCTCTAACTGGTCTTCGCGTCTATTCCTTCGCGCTGATACCTTAGCTAACATGTGTTCGATTCTCGCATCCATTGTTGTTACCGACTGAGACAAGATGTTTAATGTATCGAAAGCCTTTCGAAATTCAGATCTGATTATGTGTGTTTGGTTGTGAATTAGTGAAGTTATTTGTTTTTGGTCGCTATAAATTTTATCGATTTCACGGTTGTAATATTCTACGTCGCTTTCGTCGAGCTTTCCGAATAACGTTTTGTTGATTGAACCGATAAATCCGAGTGGAGCTCGTTTTTCTCTCACCGCATTCTTTCCGAGTGCATGCGCTAGCAAATTTTCGTAGCGTAGTGCTTCTGCTAATTTTCTATCCAATTCGTCCTTCAGGGCCTCCGCGGGGCATGATGTTAGATTTAGGGAAGAGCACATGGTTTTCATTCTGTTTATTGCGAAAGATGTTTCTGGGCGGTTGGTCAGGATTTCCGTTACATCCAGAGCTGCGACTAGTCTCCACGTTGTCCGAAACGTGCGGATCGGGGCTAGTTTCTCGGGGTACAGTCCGGGGTTGTTCCTTAGTCGTGTAACGGAATAGTAGCCTTCCATATGGTTCGCAGCCGCAAACTGGATCGAGACGATGCTTAGTAGCAGGTACCAGGGACCCATGGTGATTTGGTTGACCTATCTAGTAGTTTGTAGGTATAGGTCAGCCGTTAGTTAGTTTACTGGATTTCCTAAAATAAATACCTTTTCGTTCAAGTGGGGTCGAAAGGGGGAGGTTTCCAGGTACTATCGGATTTGTTTTCAAAACTTTTCGAATGCGCAAGTTTCCGTTTGTTTAAGTGTTTTGCGAATTTTCTTCCCTGTTCGTCCGTGAGGATTGCGTTGTTATTTTCTGTTATTTTGCAGATTTTGAACGGACCGATATAATGAGGGTGAAATTTACTAAGACGTGGTTCTTTTAACACATAGACTTGATCATTGGGAGAGAATTCGACTTCTTTACTTTTCTTATCGCACTGTAATTTTGAGCGTTCTTTGCTTTGTTCAAGATTCTTTCTTGCTATTTGACGGATTTCTTCTAATTTTTGTACTAAATTTTGAATGTATACTGGATAGGTCAAGAATTCTTCACGAATCATAGGAGTGAAGGGATCTCTTGCTAGCTGGCCGAAAACTACTTCGTAAAGCGAGAAATTTGTTGCCTCGTGTGTCGATGTGTTATATGAATACGTTGCGAAAGGAAGGAAAATATCCCAGTCATGTTTGTTTTCTATAAAGTGTTTTAGATATTCGATTAGTACATGATGACTGCGCTCAAGGGAACCGTGTGTTTGAGGCCTATAACCGGAGGTGGTAACGTGCTCGATATTAAAAGTCTTAGCTATTCCTTTAAGAACTTGATTAATAAACGACGTTCCGCGATCTGTGAGGATTGCCCGTGACGCGCCGAAAATTGTGACGAAGTAACGTGAGACGGCGTCTGCTACGGTCTCAGCTCGGATGTCCGGTAACGGAATAGCCATGCAAAATTTTGAGAGTTGACACTGAAGTGTGAGAATATGTCGATTTCCGCTGGGCGTGAACGAAAGAGGTCCGACGGTGTCCAATGCTACCTTATCGAAAGGCCTGGCTGGCGTATCCGTGATGAGCATCGGTTCTCGTGTTCTGATCCGTACCAACTTTTGTTCTTGGCAGCTTTTACAGGATCGGATGTAATCTTCCACATCTCGATGCATTCTAGGCCAGTCGAAAAGGTTCCGTATACGTCGATACGTTTTAGTTACTCCATTGTGACCTCCTATTAGACTTTCGTGATAACGGCGAATGATGTCTTCTCGGTGATCTTCTGCCGGAGTTTGTATTTCGCCTGTGCATATTGTCACGGTGATCGGTTCGTCGTGAAAGGCTTGGGACAATTGTTGTTGTAATGTCTGAGTGTCAAATTGGTGCATCGTCTTTCCGCTCGTTGGGATGCGAAAATTATCTACTCCTCCTATTTTTGCTGCGAGTTTGAGAGCATGCAATAAGTAAGACATCTGGTGTTGTTCGATAGTCTGGAAGAGGTATTTAGCACCCACTATGCTAAAGATTCGCCTTTCTTCCGTCTGCGTAACGATTACGCGCCCTTCGGTTAGATCTTCAGTCAGCAAATTCGTTTCGGGGAGCATTCCTAGAGCTTTTAGTGTTCTACAGGTGGGGCTGGTGAGAATTTTATCGGCAGGGATAAAGTGCGCGATATTACCAGGGCCCTCGGTGAGAGGAGCTTTAGAAATGAGTTTTGCAGCGGATTGCTTTAGCCTGTGTTGGGCTGACGGTGACCTGTGGGTGCGGTGCACCCATTGTCAGATATTGTCAATGTCTTTCCATTCACGAGTAAATTCGGGGGTCCTAATGGTCGATTGCGGTATGTCTAATAATTTTGATGGGGAAGGCAAGCCCCAGGAGATGCGTGTCGGTTGTTTGACGGTATTCGTCTGCGAGAGATCGTAGGAGGATGGTTCGTGTCCTGGATCAGGTGGGTCCTCAGATGGTTCTATAAGTTCCCGGGTGGAGAGTGGCGACCCCCAAGATACACGTTTTCTTGGTTTCGGGGTACTACACGCCAGTGCCTCATGCTCTTGCACTGTGGTGACGTTGTCATCCATCATCGTGGAGTTTGCATTAGGCTCGATCTCTTCCGGTTCTATATTTTCTACAGATTGTGTTTCATCTAGGATCAATGATGGTGGTTCCTCGTAATTTGGCCTAGGTTGGGCCGCACGACGTGCGCTTACTCGGTTTGCAATGTGTTCGGGATTAAGCGCGCCAATTTAAAATAGGCAAAGTTATGTCAGACGCCGAAAACTCCTCGGCGTTGTCATCGCGCTAACGATTATAAAAACCGCGACGCGGCGACAATCGGCCTACTCTTTCGCTCTTCACGACGAAAACAAGTAACGATCACGCGACTAATTCGCACGGTACTTCGACTGAAGGTACCCAATTCTATTCAGTTCGCCTTTACTAATTAAAGGCATCATAGTGAAAAGTGACTAAACACTCCTTTTGTTTATTAAATTATATTACTTACATTAAAAGTGTTTCTAAAACTTTATTAAAACTGCTTCCTTCCTTACTAAAATTACCGGTATTTTGCCCAGAGAAAAAATGTATTCTCTGCGCGCAACACAATGGGTTCTTCTGCAGTGGTGGTCTGGTCTGAGGATATTACTGGTAGTGCAAAAGGTACCGGATATCTTGACAAAGCGTCTGCGTTTGCATTTACGCAACCTGGTCTATATATAATTTCGTAATTATAGTCCTCTAGGAGTATTCTCCAGCGGGCTAGGTGTGATACCGGATCCTTGACCGCGAATAGCCATTGTAGAGGGCGATGGTCTGTTACTAGCGTGAATTTTCTGCCATATATGTATGTTCTGAAATGTTTGACTGCAAAAATGATTGCGAAGCATTCTTTCTCGGTTGTACAGTAATTTTGTTGAGCCGGCGTGAGAGCTAACGACGCGTAGGCAATAGGTGGATCTTCGCCTATTTTGCCCTGACTTAGGACAGCGCCGACAGCGATGTCGGATGCGTCAGTGGTGATAATGAAAGACTCATCAAAATTCGGATAGCGTAAAACAGGTTCTTTCCAGAGCGTCTGTCGTAATTCCTCAAAACTTTTCTGATGGACTTCGGTCCATGCGAAGGGTTTCTTGGAACTAGTTAGTTCTGTCAGAGGTTTGGCCTGTTGTGACAGATCCGGGATAAATCGCCTATAGTAATTTACCAATCCTAAAAATTGTTTGAGTGTTTTTCGCGTGGTTGGAGTCGGAAAACTTTCTACTGCTCGAATTTTCTCTGGATTTGGTCTTATTCCCTCGGACGAGATGATGTGGCCCAAATAGGTTACCTCCTTCTTCAGAAGTTCTGCCTTATCTGGTTGTAGTGTAAGGTTATTATCGCGAAGGCGTTGGAATAGAGTTTCGAGTCGTGTTTCCATTTCTTCCAACGTGCGTCCGTAAACTACTATATCATCGATATATACGTACAGGATTTTCCCAATTAGTCCCTTCAAAACGAGTTGCATAAGCCTTTGAAAAGTGGCGGGCGCGTTTTTCAAACCGAACGGCATTTATAGTGTCCATCGGGAGTCGAGAATGCCGTTTTCTCCTGGTCCTCAGGAGCCATGCGTATCTGGTGAAATCCATTTGCCAAGTCGAAAACAGCGAAGTACTTTGCACCTCCTAACCGGTCGAAAATATCCGATATGCGGGAATCGGGAAACGATCGTCGATGGTTTTCGCGTTTAATTTACGGAAGTCTACGACCATTCGCCAGCGCACATTTCCCTTCGAATCCGGTTTTTTCGGAACTAGACAGAGGGGCGAGTTATATTGGGAGTTCGAGGGAACTATTACCCCTAAATCCTCTAAATTTTGTATTTGTTTAGATATCTCTTTCCCCTGGACGATGCTAAAGGGATACTGTCGCGTGAATATCGGAGTTTTGTCGTCCACAGGGATGTTGTGAACGACTCCATCTGTGTCTCGCAGGGGATCGCCGGGAATAAAAAATCTGTCCGCGTAACGCACTACGATACTGTCGATCATGCGTCGCGCTTTATCTTCTAAATGATCTAACTTTAATGCGTTGTTTATCTTACGAATTCTTTCAACGTCGATCTGTTGTATGACGACATATTCTCCTAGGTCCTCGCCTTGAAATTCCAGCTGTTCATCTGTCAGCGGGGTCAGCGACCTAGGTAGGTCAATAATGTCGGTTGTGTTGCGCGTTTCGTCACCCGATTCCTGAGAATTTCGCTGGGTCAGCTGTTCGACGGCGCGGTTCGCGTCTTCGTTGTTATCGTCTGTGCAATCGGCTGACGCAACTTTTATACATTCCTGTTTTCCGAGGAGCGCTTGCGGAGCTTCCTGGTTGCGTTGGCCAGAAGTCAGCGTTTGTTTTATCTCCCGTGAGTTCGAGAATCCGATTGGATGAATCGGCCGTTTGCTCGTTACTAGGGTTCTATGATGAATAGAAATTTCGCTCTCTTCTTGCAGGAGGTACGGACTACCTAGGAGGCTTATTACTCCGTCAGGGAAATCCGGGTTGTCGACGACGTAAAAGAGCGTTTGGCTTCCATTTATCTTAATGCTTATGATGCCGGCAGCAATGATGTATCCTTGAAGTCCTTTTACGCTGACGCTCTCGCATTTAATGATCGGCGCGTCGGTCCGTAGCGCGTTTGACTTAATCAAGATCAACATCGACCCGGTGTCTATACTAAATTCTCCGTTGCCTTTGTCCAATTCCTTTGAGCGGATCCGGATTCACGGCGAAGGAGCCTGTAAGAGTCCTGGGGACTCGCTTGTGGCTGGTGGAGATCGCGACGAGGCGTAAAAGCTGCGCCCGCTTGATTGTCCGCGGGTGAACGGGCGCGACTGAAGTTTAAATTTTCTCTTTCTGGCGTGTTACTTCGCGATGGCCTGTTGTCTAGACTCGGCGGAGGATCACGCCCACGTTCGGGATAACTATTTGCTGGCGGTCGGCGTGATCCTTGGCGCCGATTTGGTCCGCGTGAATAATTGTTTGAATACTTCATTTGACCTGAATATTGAGTTCCGTGCGTTTGATAATGGTTATGGTAATGTGGACCTTGGGGTGGCGCCCTTTCAGCGTGGCCGCACCCGCAGAACCAAGAAGGCTGCGGAGGGATGCATGGTGCGCAACCGTGTGGGCATCCGGACCCGCACGGCGGAGCTGCGTACCGAGGTTGGCACGTGTTTGCCGGAGGGGCCGCGGGCTGGACCGTGTTCGCGTAGCAAGAGCCATATGAGTGGCTAGGATATTCCGGTTGTACATGCTGTGGCGGTTCTCGCCACTCAGACCAGGTACGATTGTTGTCGAATGGTGAAGGAGGGGTTGCTAGCAAAAGATTGACCTGGGGTTTAGCCGGAGGGGCCATTTTTTCATTTTCGCGTCGTTTTTATCTATTAAGAGTGCCTCGTCCATGATCTCGGTGAGCATTGTTTTTCTGGCGGTCATTACGACCTGAGATAATTTCGGTGGCAAGCCTCGTATGAAGGCTCGCCCCGCTAAGATGTCGAATTTCTCGGGGTCAAAGTCTTCGCCCTTTTCGCCGCGACCGCTGGCAGATGCCTGATAAAGTAGCTTCGTGAAACGATGCGTATACTCTAAGACGGTTTCGTCGTCCCTCATCGGGAGGTTCCCGAGTTCTAGACAGAGTTCCTTATAGGTCTTGTTAGGAGGGTATCTTTTCCGAAGCAATTTTAAAAGGTCGACGACGCTTGTGCAGTTACGTTGTTCTACATAGAATTTAACGTGCTGAACTAATTTATCCATAAGGCCTTCGAGAAATCTGGTTTCCTGGCCGGATGGGACTCGTGACTTTACTCTGTGCATCGCGGTCAGAAAATCCTCGAACGAAACCTTCTCGGGGTCGAAATCAGGGATTTTTTCAAAAATCCGATGCACCTTTTTCTCCTCCCTTTCGGCGATAAACCATGAATCGTAATGGGATGCCCCGGATTAACCTGGGCTAAATTAAATATCTATTTTCAGTGACGGATGCGCGTTTCCACGGACCTACAGACACTCTACTCGTGGTTCGCAGCGTATTGACTACGTGTCAGAATAGTCTTCGCAATCAAGTGTAAAGAGCCAGCGAGGGACGGAGCTCCTTGAATGCGGCCTGTCTGGACATAGCTCTGGCTTACCCAGAAACGGATTACGGCCTGTAGATAAGAGTCTGGTCGTGTCTGAGGAGGTTGCACGAATCACTAAATCTAATTGCTTTCAATATCTAAAGTAATTGATACAGTGGTCAGAGTGTTGGCTGCACCTATAGTTTAAGCCGCGTACTAATAACCACATTTCTCATTATATTTTTATTTAGGGCGAATTCATTGTAATTTCTTTTATATTCTTCATCCAGCTCGGACTTACTGTACTACTAATTTGATTATTTTCTTTTACATTTCTCTTTAGGGCGGAAACATTGTAAAAGAATACAGTAAGACCCCGCTTAACGCTGCTCCGCTTAACGCTGTTTCAGTATTACGTGGTAGTATTTAGATTCCCCGAAATCGCACACGTAATAGTACTTGTCGTATATGTGTGCATTATGCAGCGACGGTGCAGACTATGTATCTTCTGTTTCACTACACTCTTTTGTTAGTCTATCCAGAATAAAGGTTCCAACTGTATTCCCCGAAATCGCATTACAGTACGAATGCATCTTTTTCCTGTGTCACAGTTCATTTATAAGCGGTCATCAACGTTACTTGGTGTATAATGATACAAACATAATATTTTATTTTATTTTGATAAATTCGGCAATTCTTAATTCTTACAATGGATGATTGCAAAGATAAAAACAGTAAAGCGACAAGAAACAGCATTTCGCTGGAAACTAAAATGCAGATGTTAAGGCGATTATACACAGGCCAACTGCAATCTGATGTCGGCTCTGCATTACATTTGTGAACTTCAACAATACGGACAATATTACAAAACAAAGGAAAAATCGTATCATCAGCAACTACAACCACGACAACTTCTGCAACAAAAATTACCTGTTCTAGAAGCAATGTGATTGAGGAAATGGAAAAACGACTTTCCATCTTGATTGATGATGAAGTCAAGCAATTATAATGGAAAAAGCGAGAACAATTTTTAACCATATTCAGAATGAAAAAGGAGACACCAGTGAACATTTTATAGCTAGTCGAGGGTGGTTCCATCGATTTAAAAACAGAAATAATCTTCATAACATACGGATTACTGGAGAAGCGGCAAGTGGAGATACAAAAGCAGCTGCTGCATTTCTAGCGACATTAAAAGCAATCATTGAACGAGGGAATTATCCTCTTGAATTAGTTTTCAATTTTGATGAAACGGCCCTTTTTTGGAAGAGAATGCCAAAACGTACATTTTTGTCCCGTGAACAAAAGCGAGCACCGGGATTTAAAGCTGCAAAAGATCGTTCAACACTTCTATTGGGTGGTAACGCTAATGGAGATTTTAAATTAAAACCACTGCTTATTTATCATTCCAAAACCCCAAGAGCAATGAAGGAAATTTCAAAATCAACTTTAAAGATCAGATCAAGGTGCGCTTCAGCGCTTCAAGCGGCAGCACCCACAACGCGTATTAGATTGAGCGAGCGCCCCCGTATCCGGGGACGTAACACACTAATCCTCTAGCCCATGAGTTAGGATTAGTTGAGATAGAACTATAATATAAGCAACACCTTGAACTCAGCAAGAGTGAGATCACGGGACGTTACACCACGGAGAACTTAAACCGTGGTCCAAATTTGTAACTGCTTGCTGTGCAAATATTTTTTAGAGTATAAGTAGTCTTCGACAATTACTCTCAGTGTGTTAATTTGATTTGATTTTAATTAGTTGTTTTTTATCAAAAGCCAATACTATGGATTATTTAGGACTGATGTATAAAAGAGATGTAACAAACGTTCGTCGGGAGTGGGCAGCTCTCCGACAGAATTCAACGGATATGTGGGCTGAAGAAGACCTACAAAAGTACGCCGCAAATATAGATCTCTTCGATCTACGTTACCTCTTTGGAGGGGAGATTGATGTGAGTTGCATGTCAGTTTTTGTTTTCAATTTACTATATTTTATTTAATCTGTATTAATGTGTATTTTATGTTATCTGTTATAGCTGGATTCGTGGTAGCCATTCTAATTTGCGACCATGCAAACCTTTCGATCGTGTTCAAACAAAATGATCGTGGACGGATTCCTGTACGAAGCATTTGGAAATCGGCATAAATATACTTGACAACAATTTCTATCCACAACTCTTATTATTAGACAGCTGTAACAACAATCTGAAGCTGAGCATACTAACGTGGTCGCTGACTGTAGTCGAAGCAGAGAACGTATGCAGCTTCTTTGAAGATTCAAGGGATACACGCGCATGTGACAATATTAACTTTTCATTTTTATATTAACCGGCCAGCCACCCAGGGACAATAGTGCAAACCACCACTGCCGGAATAAAGCCAGCCACCGCCGCTAGGGACCGTATGCACGGCCAGCACAGGAAATCCTCCAACCACAATCATTCACACCCTGGCGGATGGAACAACTGTAAGGCTGAGGGCCGATATAAAACGACACAGGGTTCTACGCAACGGTCGACAGTGGACCATCATCCTAGGACCAGCGGGCAGCGTGGTGTGCGACACATATACCGAGGTATACATCAGCCGTTACATAGCCGTAATCTCCGTAATCTAGCGCGATCAGGTGCGGTACTCCTGATCTCCCCGAAGGAGGATAGGGATACGCGACCGTCGCACGCACCAACCGAGGTGTTCCGACAGAACAATATAAAAGTTGAATTTGGGAAGTTATATGGTGAAAAAGTTCTTAGATTCTTTAACAAAGATACATGTATGTGTATGATGAGGAGAACTTTTGAGAAAATGTTAATTTTAAATGATTGCATAATTGAAATGCATAATGCATTATACGATAAACTCTATTGGGTGGAACAAAAATTTAAAGAGTTTGTAGCATTAGTTCGTGAATACGGGGGTGTAAACGTGCCTGCGGATTTGCACAGTATATCAAAGAAAGTGACATTTGCTATCGAAATTCAATTATCGATGGTGAATTAGTAGCATTAGGTATTCATACAATAATTGCAGCTGCAGAATCTGCAGCGAGATGCTGGAAGTCGAGTGTTGGGTTTCTTAGGGTTGGAGGGGGATGATTTCTCGATGCTTCATAAACCCGTTACCGATGTGCTTTCGTTGTTAACAATGAAGCCATTTACTAAACAAGTCAGTACCCTCCAGCTGGTGGCATTAAAGGCCTTTATTGATTCTGAATGTAAGCAGTTTTCAACAATAACTCTTGGTGTGTTAATTTTGTTTATTTTTAACTAGTCGTTTTCTCGTTTAAAGCCGCAAGCCCAGCTGCACTACGATTAGTGCGGGGGAAAAAGATAATGGACATGTGCGCCGGGAGCAGCTTGATTGGCACCGAGATTTCAAATCTAGATGGGATGATAATTGGACTAACGTCGATTTATTCGACCTACGCTATTTCTTCGGAGAGGAGATCGATGCGAGTTGTCTGTCCGTTTTTGGTTTTTTTAATTTACTACATTTTGCCTAATGTGTATTAATACGAATTTTATTCTGTCTGTTATAACCGGATTGGTGGTATAGTCTCTTCCTTTTTGATTTTAAGACATCGATATAATTTATTCTTTGCCTTGCTCGTTCTCCTACTCGCTTTTATTTATAAAATTACACCTTATGTCTTAGCATTCCGATCAACGGTTGTTTTTGTATATCTTGCAGGAGATATGTTACCGTATGGTTCCGAATTCTTACAAATCTTGCAAATTCATGTGAGACAATCAGCAAATTAATCTTTTAGAATGTGCAGCAAGATGCTAGAAGTCTAATGTTAGATATCTTAGGATTTGAAGGGGGATTGTTTTCTCGGTGCTTTATAAACCGAGACGTTTTCGTTATCCAGTAATCATTTCATCATGAATACAATTCCAAGCCTTCAAGTGCTTGTCTTTAAGGCTTTTATTGACTCCGAACGTATGTAATCTTCAACAATTACTTTTAGTGTGGAAATTTTATTTTGTAGGCGAGATAAGCTACGTCTCGAGTGTCACCTACACATAGCCTCTTGACGGTGACAGGCCGTATATTTTGTAGATTGGCCGTGCGTAGTGCGTAGCGAATTGATCGAACGTTTTGGGAGGCACGTGGAGACGTTCGACAGTCAGTCGAACTAGAACGTTCAGAGAATAAAGATCGAAAACACAACCCTTGTCTTTTTGTCCTACAATTTATTTTTAACTAGTTGTTTTCTTGTTAAATGCTGCAAGTCTAGTTTTCTTTGGCTTGGTGAGGAAGGAGGGACAGAATGATCTTCCTATTAACACAGAGGAAACGACCGAGAGGAAACGAGAACCCTTGTTTTATTGAAATATTCAGGGTGACTGGATTGAACTGTTACCAACTTCAGACAAGTGCGACTGCCAAATTGTTGACAGAATTGTAACATTCCGCTGAAGATTAATAAGAAAAAGTTTTTTATTTTTGTTATTATAATTAATTTTTGTGATTAATATTATTGTGATATTTGTTTTGTAATAAATAGTAATATTGAGTATAACAATGTTTGGTTAATAATAATGATACGTCGGTAATAGATCGACATTAGACAGCGTAAAAATCACGCTCGCGAGAAGAGTAGGGATGGTCGCTCCAGAAGGAAGAGTGAACCGGAATGTGATAATATGTATATACGATGTAATGAAACGCGATATACATCGGTTTGACACGAGCGACTATACCGAGGATAATGTTTACAGTATGCCAATAAAAAAGTACCGGGATTAATGAAGGATGAAAATAATGGGTGTATAATGACTGAGTTTGTCGGACTTCGGTCGAAATGTTGCGTGTAGAGGACACGAAAAAAGTGAAGGGTGTCAAAAGTAACGCCATTAGGACAACTATTTCCTTCGATGATTATATACGTTGCTTGTATGATTGTTTAGTAGTGCATCGTGAACGGAGATGTATTCGTTCAAAATTGCACAATGTATATTCTATATGTGAAGAAAAGAAGGTGCTTAGTCCTTACGATGATAAACGATTCATAATTCCACAATCCACAAGAACATTGCCTTGGGGACATTATAAAATAAATAATTATTCGTAAAAACATAATTTATTCTTTCCTCCACGAGTATCTTTATAAGCCTGTAGGGTTTCGAGCTCATGCAAACCTTGCAATTTCATGAGAGAGAGACCGGAGTTCTTACTCATCTCAGGTCTTAGAGTTTGGAGGGGGATGTTTTCTCAGTGCTTTATAAACCGACGCGTTTTCGTTTTACTATTCGTTATTTTCTTATAACAATGGACGCGCCACGATTGGAAAATCTTGCGTTTATGGCCATCATGAAATATAATCGTAAGTAGTCTTCAACAATTACCCTTAGTGTGTAAATTTTATTTATTTTTAACTAGTTGTTTTTCATCTTAACAGCAAAAATTATGCCGCAATTTAAAATAATGCGGTGGGAGGAGGTCGCGGCGCTGCACATAAAGTGCAGGGAGCGGCAGGAGCGGCACCGCGAATATAAATCACGATGGGCAGCAACGTGGATGGAGGTCGATTTATTCGACCTCCTATATTTGTTTGGGGAGGAAATCGATGTAAGTTGCCAACCCGTTTTTATTTTTTATTTATTAGATTTTACTGTGTATTAATGTGTATTTTATCTGTTATAGCCGGACTGGTGGTAGCTATTCCCCCGCCACTATCCTAGTTTATACTTTTAGTTTATAACACATATATTCCTAGTTTATACTCTTAGTTTATAACACATATATTCCTAGTTTATACTCTTAGTTTATAACACATTGTTCGAGCGAACTATTTCCCGAATACCTTTCGCGACTAACTTCTATTATATTGCTATTCCTCTCTCGTCGGCGCTCGCCTCTCTCAGGCCGTTGGCCAGCGGTCCGGGGCGGGGACGCCGGGTAAGGGGGAGATGTGCGAACCTTTTGTCGCGCTACGACGATGCTCACTCTCGTGGCAAGGAAATTCTCGCGAGCAGCTTTCGGAGAATTTAAATTGGCAAATCCTTTTTTTTGGCGCTTCGCACGAACCGAGTGCTTCGGCGAACCGCAATAACGCGGATTAGTTTAAGTGAATGGTGGATCGAAATATAAACTTTTTGTTCATTTTATCTCTAAGACTACGTGTTCATTTATTAAATACAACGAGTTCTCGCTAAGATTACGCAACACGTTGTTGTGGAGTTCATTGCTTCCGCCTTTTCAAGAATCCTGCGCTTCGGTAAACGCGGGTCCGGCATCTCGCTCATTTCCTAAAGATTTCCAACCGCGGAAAATACGCCGCGACGAAATTTGACGGAACACACATATATATTCCTAGTTTATAACACATATTACTTTATAACACATATACAATTATATAACCGTTATTAGTGTAATTGATTCTTTACCTCACCCTTCCCCATACTTCATTAATGTAATATAATATGAAAATAAAATTATATAACCGTTATTAATGTAATTTATTTTGCCTGGCCCTTCCCGATAATATAATCTATAAGGACATGTCCTGACTGACTCGTCAACGCCCAACCCAAACCCCCGAACCTAGAAACATGGCGCAAATCGGGATTCAAATTCTCGAAGTTTTTATTTATGAGAGCGGGCGAAGCTGCGAATACACGAAGGCTTTGTATTCACTAACTCGCACGTATTCGCTGATCCAAGTATCTTTATACGCATGCAGGATTTCGAGTTCTTGCAAACCTTTTAATTTCATGTCGATTCCGAGTTGTTACAAACATGTAAGATATCTGGCAGATTATTCTCAGAATGTGTCAGCTATTTTCATTGTTAGAAATGGAGGGAGATGATTCCTCTTTGCTTTATAAACGCATCAACGCGGCGTTTATACCATTTAAATTATTTACCATGGAGAAGCTAACCAATTTGCAAATCCTTGCATTAGAGGCGTTCATCGCCTCTCAGCGAAAGTAGTTTTTCGATAATTACTTTTAGTTCGTAGATTTTATTTGTTTTTAATTCGTTTTTTAACAGCCGCTGCCCTGCGATCAATGGGCTATGTACATGCGAAAAATTTCCCAAATATTCGACGGGAGCGGGTGGAGAGCCGGCGCAATACTGAAAAAATATGGGTGGAAGCCGATTTTAATTTGCAGCAGTTGTTCCGGGAGTAGTTGAATGTGAGTTACTTGTCCGTTTTTTGTTTTATTAGATTTTTACTATGTATTAATCGATATTTTATTTTATCTGTTATAGCCAGGGGCGGGTGACCATCAACTCCAGAGATAATATAAGAATAATATAAGAATATAATATAAGTAATATAAGATAATAATATAAGAATATAAGAAATATAAGTAATATAAGTATTGTAACGTGGTGACACCCGTGTCCCCCCGTTACACTCGCTGCGCTTTTCCCACCTTACACTCCCACCTCAAAACCGCCCGTAACCCTTCCCTCACCTAACCGTTTCTCCCTGCTTACCGGTGTCGGGCCGATGGAGGCGACGGAAGACCTACAAGGAATACCCGCAGAAGGAGCTACAAGGCCGGCGACAGACCCCTAACCCTTTCTCCAAAGAAACGGAGCAACATGGGACTTCGAAGAAATAGACGAAGCTGCCCAACTGATGCCAAAACGTCCACTCGGAGCCATCTGTCGCCGAGCCCGAAGACCTCAGCCCACCCGTCATCGCGGGATATCCGCCAGCCCCATCGACCCCGAGCACCGGTATATCAAAGATCGATAATCGATCTATCCCGTTGCCGGAAGAGGCCCTTTCCTAGACCCATCCCCTCCCCAAAATTTTACCGCGACGGTCTCGTCGTCGCAGCGGCGACGACGAGCCCTCATTGAGCCTTAGGCTAAGCGTGGAGATAGCGGGAGAATACAGAAAGCGATTGAGAAGCGAGTTACAGAGAGTTTAAGAGATTTTTGGAAGGCGACTTCGAGGAGTGTTGAGTGTGCATGTGAGGTGTTTTGGGTGAGCCCCTTTTTACATTAAGTATATTTCGATATTGTTTGAGTTCGGCAACGATCCCCTTCCCTGTCAGTTCTTTTGCGAAGCCCCATTTTGAGATTTTGTCCGCGACTCTACGCGTAACGTAACGAACTTCCTGGAACCCTTTCCTATCCTGAGATCTCTCCCAGCCCTAACTAATCCTCCCTACGTACTCCCCCGCGGAATATTGTACGGAGGTAAGTGCCCGAGACCCATCCCCTATAAGAACCTGCGCTACCCCCTTTTTCCCTTTTCGATTTCGATCGCCACTGCGAGTGGCTGGCGCCCAACGATGGATTGTAGAGAAAAACCGAAATATAGAGTGCACCCACGTAAACGGGTCACAGTATATAACCGTAATAAGATAAGAATATAATAAATTATAAGTATATAACCGCTATCGATGTAATTTAGTTTTGCCACACCTTTTCCCATATTTCCTTTAATAAGTAATAAAATATCGGAGAGAAAATAAATATATAGTAAAGATAAAATAAAAGAATTTTTTTGCCACACCCTTCCCCATACTTCTTTTAATAATATAGTAAAGTTATAAAGATAAAATAAAAGTATATAACTATTATCAATGTAATTTATTTTTGCCACACCCTTCCCCGTACTTCTTGTAACAATATAATAAAATAAATAATATGGTAAAGTTATATAATCGTTATTACTGTAATTTATTCTTTACCTCACCCTTCCCCCTACTTCATTAATGTAATATGAAAATAAAATTGTAAAATCGTTAATGCGATATTAAAATCATTCAATCGTTATTCTTTGTAATGTTCAAGTTCTTGCGAACCTTGCAATTTCATGAGAGAGAGAGAGGCGCCCGACTCGGAGTTCTTGCAAATTTGCAATTCCGTGAGATGCTGAAAGTCTAGTGTTTGGATGTATTACGATTGGAGGGGATATTTCTCGGTGCTTTATAAACCGATGAGTTTTCATTATCCACTATTCATTTCGTTATCCGCTGCTCGTTTCGCGTTATTCAGTTTACGATGGCCACCGTTCCGCGACTTGAACTACTTGCCTTTAAGGCACTTATTGAGCAGTATTGTAAGTAGTCTTTAACGATTACTTGTCTTGGTGTGTTAATTTTATTTTTAACTAGTTGTTTGTTAAAAGCTGAAAGGTTAGGATTAGTGCCAATAACAAGATTCATCGAAGTGCGCCGGAAGCGAGCAGACCATCGGTTCAGCCAGATGTTAATGTGGGCCGAAGGTTGGAATCCGAATCATGAAGGCTTATTCGATTTGAGGGCTCTGTTTGATGAGGAAATAGATGAGGGCCCTATTTGGGGAGATATTGATGTGTATCACCATGTCTACCATACGCGGAAAATTTAAGTGGTCAATAAATGCAATCCGATGCCGGTTGGAGGAGATGCTGATGTAAGTTGCCCGTCCGTTTCTGTCTTTAATTTATTAGATTTTACCTAATGCGAGTTTTATTATGTCTGTTATAGCTTCCACCTCCCAGCGAATTGTATATAATATATTATTGTATTGTATTATGTATTATTGTACTATGTAGTATTGTATTATGTATTATTGTATTATGTATTATTGTATTATGTATTATTGTATTATGTATTATTGTATTATGTATTATTGTATTATGTATTATTGTATTATGTATTATTGTATTATGTATTATTGTATTATGTATTATTGTATTATGTATTATTGTATTATGTATTATTGTATTGTGTATTATTGTATTGTGTATTATTGTATTATGTATTATTCTATTATGTATTATTGTATTATGTATTATTGTATTATGTATTATTGTATTATGTATTATTGTATTATTGTATTATGTATTATTGTATTATGTATTATTGTATGATGTATTATTGTATTATGTATTATTGTATTATGTATTATTGTTTTATGTATTATTGTATTATGTATTATTGTATTATGTATTATTGTATTATGTATTATTGTATTATGTATTATTGTATTATGTATTATTGTATTATGTATTATTGTATTATGTATTATTGTATTATGTATTATTGTATTATGTATTATTGTATTATGTATTATTGTATTATGTATTATTGTATTATGTGTTATTGTATTATTGTATTATGTATTACTGTATTAAAAAGTATTCAAAATTATCAATATAATTTATTCTTAGACCAACCTCCATTCATTTATAAAATATCATTCCACTCTAATAAAAGTAAACACAGAATAAAGCCGAAAAATTATTTATTCATATAATGTGTATAATTACAAACATTTTTAAATATAGATTACAAAATATTGTTCGCTCCTATCCATGAATTGTGCGTAGAATCAAACCCCAATCACTTGACGAAAACTTTATTTCCCTTGATTTTTTACTTTTTGTAGCTCGTATTCGTAGAACCGGCCGACGAACGGTTGTTTTTGCATATCTTGCAATAGATACATTATAAGATTTGTTCGCTAAATTTTAATAATTGTGAAAATTTCATGTAGGGCGTCGAGAAAATATCGAGATGTAGGACCATGGTGTCAACAGAGGAACCGCGTCTGGTCTTCGTCTGTCGACACCTCCACCCTTGTACGCTGGGGTACCATGGGACAGCGTGAGTCAGGCCTGCGTGAGGAAAAGGGCTGCAGTCGTTTTTACGGCGCAAAGCGGAAGGAATAGAATAAGAACGTCTTGGAAAATATTAAATTCAGCCGTTTTTATATCATAAACCTTTTCCTACCCTTCTAACATTCAGTTGTCCAATTTGGTGTATAACCCATTGCGATTTAGGTTTTGTATTTACTAACTCGCACGTGATCACCGACCTTATAATCTGAGACCAGCGTTGGTAAGACGGTCGTCCACACGTAGCTTCCATTAAGTGTGCACTTTTTCCATATTTCGTTTTTCAAATGTCCTATTCCAACGTTCTACTATCGATGTTTTCATTACGCTGTGCGTAGAGTAATGATTTATATCGTATTCTTTTATAAGATTTTGGAATTCTGTATTATAAAATTCCTTTCCCTTATCTGTTTGAAGATTCTTCAATTTTCTTCCATCATTCAAAACGTTTAAAAATGCATTCGTAACGTTTTTCCCATTTTTCGGTTTCACTGCTACGGCTCAAGCGTATTTAGATAAGATATCGATGACGGTGAGTATGTAATTGTGGCCATTGTTAATTCGTGCATACCGTCGCATGTCTACGAAATCCGCTTGCCAGAGATCATCGTAACCCCGTACAATGACTCGTCTACGTCTAAAGTTACGTCTCGCTGGCGCATGCAACTCGTTGACCAGCTGTATCTTCTCGTCCATGATATGATTGCTCTTCACCTTCTTCATGTTTGTACACTAACATCATGCTTTACGAACGTGTCAATTTATAATCAACCCGGCTAGCTTCTCGAAGTTCTTAGATTATAGAAACGATCTCGTTGTCATGCCCCGTATGTCCTGCGGAATTCGAGGATACGAGAATACATAATCTATCGAGCAGCTCGTCTGAATCATTCCAGAGCACGTAGTCCACCGCGTTATCGTTAGCCACCATATCGAACGGTATCAGATTACCTCCACGCCGTTCGCTCTTAAACAAGCTTGCAATGATATATTTATACTTGTAACTCTTGTTACTTTTCACAAGCCCCGACGAGATATGGCTGCGTCTATGAGCGTTCGACGACTTTAATATTTCCGCGTATTTGTGTAAATCAGCATCGTTGAACAAGGTGTCATCAGGCATTCTCATAAATAGTAATGCGTACAAACCAGTTGTTCCTCTGTACCTCACCCCATTAATAATCACATCGTCGTTTTTGTTTACGTCGAAAACTGAACTTCCAAGCATTAATTTGTTGCGCTGTACGTATACTCCATACACGTCATCTATCTTCTTCTCACGATCGGTAAAGAGTAATTGAATGTATTTAGCTGTCAACGGCCCCAAATTTTCCGTGAAATGGCTACGTATGTTTTCGCTAGGCTTGTCCAAAATTTGCTGCATAGAAACATTAAGATTCTTGAGGTCTTTACGAAACATTAAGATGGTCGCTGTCGCCGTACGTTTCAACAGCATGTATCGACTCTGCATTATGGAAATCGGAACGGTCTTTCGCCACATCCGCTGCCTGTTCACTCGAAGATGTACCAGGTTCGGAATAAACGCGTGCTCTTGCTGTTTGCGCGCTTTGAGGGTTAAGAAAAGGAGTTGGCGTCTGTTTGTGCGATTCTTTAATATTCAAAGCTGGGAATGTCGACTCGTATTTTATATCGATCATGTCTAAATGTGGCGATTCCGCTGACATATTCTCGATAATTCGTTCCAGCGCTTCTACCATGGGTCTCAATCGTTTTTCGATGACTCTCTCTTCGTCGATGCTCTGCGTTTTTTGCGTATAGCATCGCATGTTTTAGCTATAGCATTTGCCACTTTACTCAATTCTTTAATATTGCTATTATCCATTGCAAGAAAGAAGACGTCTACTCGCTAAGCGTTCTATCGAAGGATCACTCCCACTGATCTACTACCCCACCCCCATGACCTTGAACTATTCCTTCTTATCAGAAGATGACA
This sequence comes from Osmia lignaria lignaria, assembly GCF_051020975.1. Taxonomy (NCBI): domain Eukaryota; kingdom Metazoa; phylum Arthropoda; class Insecta; order Hymenoptera; family Megachilidae; genus Osmia; species Osmia lignaria. The sequence continues at coordinate 5,344,241 of NC_135039.1, forward strand.
CAAGATCCCGCCCACCTTAAGCGAATTTTTTCTACGTCTTGGAAATGAGGTTTTTTGTTGACGCGGCAAGTCTGACGCAGCAAATCTGACACTGCAATTCGTGACTATAGAAGGTAGGAGTTTTGCTAAAGTTTAAGGCATACGCAAAACCAAATTGACTATCGCCGCAAGTGCATCGTTCGCGAGATTGTATTGTGAAGAGTGAAATTTGTACTCTCAAAGTTTCAAAGAGTTTTTTTGCCAAAGGAAACGCCCCGCAAGTTCTACTCAAGAAGAAGAGGCGCGCAAAAAAATGACAAAACATCAGGATGACGTGAAGTAAGTGTTCGAAACACATTTCATTTAACGCTGTCGGTATTTATTTGTTCTAATAACATACTTAAACGGTATTTATTTGTTCTAGAATCACACCTCAATTATCAAGTCGAATTTTGGATCGAAAATATCCATTGACGGATTCCTGTACGAAGCATTTGGAAATCGACATAAGTATACTTGGCGATAATTTCTATCCACAACTCGTATTATCAGACAGCCGAAACAACAGCCTGGAGCTGAGCATAGTAACGTGGTCGCTGATTGTAGCCGAAGCAGACAACATATGCAGCTTCTTTGACGATTCAATAGATACACGCGACAATATTAACTTTAACGATATAAGTGTTGAATTTGGAGTGCTATATGGTGAAAAGGTAGTTAAATTGATCAGCAAAGATATATGTATGTGCATGATGAGAAAAACGTTTGAGAAAATGGTAATTTTAAATGATTGCATAATTGAAATGCATAATTCATTATACGATAAACTGTATTCGGTGGAACAAAAATTTAAAGAATTTGTAACATTAGTCGGGGATACGGGGATGTAAAAGTGCATGCGGAGGTTTTGCAGTATATTAAAGAAAATCCCATTTACGATCGAGATTCAATTATCGATGGCAAATTAGTAGCTTTAGGTATTCAGACAATAATCAACAGCATCTTAACAGAGAAAGTAAAATGAATTATATTACAAATTATGTTACAAATTATACTTTAATAAATCATAATAGTGTATTCTCTCTCTATCTATATAAACCCAACAAAATTTCAGTTCCTATGCGATAGTCGTACGATGTGCATATGCACATTTGATCTTCGAATTAGCACAAAAAGAATTCGTACCAGATTGGAAAATACTTTTGTTTGCGCGCGTTGCTGGAATAATGTTAGCCAAAGAAGAAAGTAATGGCACCGCGGAAAAGTAATAAGAAGAAGAAGATGAAGTCGCGCAAACTTCCAGTTGCAAAACGTGGGGGATTTCTTCCAGCACTTGTACCTATTTTTACAGGCCTTTCAGCGTTGGGTACGGTGGCTGGCGGTGCAGCAAGTGTCGCCAAGGCAGTCGACGATGCATTTGCAACACGGAAAACATTGGGGGAAGTGAAACGGCACAGTCGTGTTATGGAAGGACGTGAACTTATCTTGCACCATATAAACGGGGAAAAGGAATATAAGAAAAAAAAAAGAAGCACTTCGGCAAGTTGTAACGCTTCCACAGGGCGCAATGACAAATGTACAGTTATATAACTGTACAGTTATATAACTTTGCACGAAAGTTGAACTTTCCATATTTTCGATGTGTTTTCATGCGTACAAATTTACCCTCTAAATGCGGTATCGTGAATTTAGATAAATCGGAAAGTCCTGGTACACACTGGGTAGCTTACGTAATGCGAGGTAATCATGTTAAATATTTCGATTCTTTTGGAAATCTGAGACCACCGACCACCGAGTTAATAAACCATTTCGGAAACCATGTAACGATTTTATACAATCACACGCAGTATCAAAGATTCGCATTTTCTAGCTGGAAATGTATAAAATAGTTTCGATATGCATAGTCTTCACAATTGCAAAGATGTCGTTGACGTTAGCACTGATTACTTTCCACCTATAGACTTGAAGGATGATAATTACGAACTCGGACTCGTTGATTTTCAAGTTTTCAGCACAATACTGAACGTTGACTTTACAAACAAGAAATTTTACTGACACTAATGGTGAGATCACGATACCGGATGATTTGCACAAACTCGAAGCGCTAAATAAATACTTGTAAGAAAAAATAATAGACAAGACAAAAATAATTTCATTTCGTACAAATAACAGCACTTTGAAAAGTGAAATATATTGTAGAAGGGTAACGGCCGGAGCGGGCCGGTTATAGGTTTGTAACGTCCCGCTGAACGCAGACATCCTTTGTTTTTGTTAATTTTTGTTAGTTAAATATTGTAATTAATTTTCGTTTTATAATTAAATAAATTTTATTTTTGTATTCAAATCATTGTAATAGATTATTTTCTTTTATAAATAAATATGGTATTCGTTATATATTTTATCGGTAATTTTGTTTAATTGATAAGTCATGATCTCGGAGTGGGGTGGGATCGTAGAGTAGGGAGATTACGCTAGAGTGGGGAGTAGGGGTGCTCGAGAGTCACGTACCTAGTGTCCGAAGTCCGTGAGATTCCTGAAGGAATTCTATGTAGAAAAAAAGTGCTTTGTCAGCAGAATTTAGGTATAAATACAGGCGTTCCACCCAGAGCAAGATCAGATCGTCTTTGATTTCGATCGAGAGCAGCTACCACTCTGGTCATAGAGAGAAAGGCTAAGGTTGCTTAGCGCTGAACTGCCTAGGCAAAGGGTATAGCGACAGAGTAACCCGTGCTAAATAAAATCTTTATTTTCAGTGACAAGTACGAGTTTCTGCGGAACTGCGGACAGTCTACTCATGGTTCGCAACGTGTTAACTACATGTTGGTTTAGAGTTCGCTATTAAGTATAAAGAGCTAGCGAGGGGGGAGCTCTTTGAATGCGGCCTATACTACACATAACCCTGGCTTGCCCAGAAACCGATTTTGGCCTGTAGATAAGAGTCTGCTCGTGTCTAAGGAGACTGTACAAGTCACTGCCTTGATAATTTCCGATACCTAGAGTGATTGGTTATTTATTCAGACTGTTGGCTGTACCTATAGTTTAAATCGCGTACTAATATATTCTAATACCCATATTTTTCATTATATTTTCATTTAGGGCGAATTCATTGTATTTTCTTTGTATTTTTCATCTAGCCCGGACTCATTGTATTACTAATATCATTATTTTCTTTTATATTTCTCCATAGGGCGGAACTATTGTAAAGGTATATTCAGTTAACATTTTGCCAACTAGTTAGAATCAAATCTTCATTTTCTTGAATAAACTAGTTATTGAAAACATTAATGTTTGGATTTTACTCCTCAACCGCATACCACACGAACCTATAATCCCTAACATAATATACGAGTCGCCTTCTGAGGGAACCATTCTCCCTTTACTGTATGCGTCTACTAAGTTGAGACTCTAGGCGTCACTCGCTCCGCCTAATCCCCACCTTGAACCCTCGTATAGCCTCCGCACGTGGCACAGCTTGACATAATTTGACATAGTCGTAGCATTTTGACACTTGTTAGGCGATTGTAATAAAATTTGGCTGTAGTTCCGAATAGCTCCGGTGGTCGATCGACATAAACTTTGGAGGGGGTACAGGGAGGAGGCAGAAAACCCCAAATATAAAACGGTATCCACATCAGACCAGTAGTTCCGGAGATATTAATTAAAAACTTTCGTAGAATACATAGAATTTTGCCTATATAGACGTGACTAACACAACCATCCCAGCTGTAGAAACCATGGTCGTCAAGCGTCAAGCAGCCGATGACACAGTAGGGGGTCTCGACCTGGGTATCCACAGGGTGTCCTATATGTATAAAGCGCATTCTTTTGTAAACTGTGATTCACGTTTACATTAATCTCGTCGTTTTACTCGTTTTGATATGCTGAATACGAATATGATTTTTGTTTTTAATGGAAATAACAAGCTGTCGAAATATTCGCAAACAACTTTATACAAAATTTTACCCAATAATGTAAGGCATATGTAAGGCGAATTTATCAGTTATACATATACGAACAGAAGGTAACACTTTGTTCGTCTACGAATATCAAACCGTAGTAGGTTAGGTTAGGTTATATTCTCCGTGTGGAGGTGCTGGGGGACCCCCGGCCTAACACACAAGAATAATTACTTTAAAAAATTGAAATTATTTTATCTCACTTACCAAAAATGCAAAATAAAATATTAAATATGCTGTAATACAAAATGCACTAACGAAAAATACGAGATACATATATGTAACGTCGCGGAGTTCTCCCTCTCACCGAGTCCTCTGCGTACTTTGTATAACTAAACCTAAGCTGTTGATTAAGTAGATGTTCTTACTTACCTTTCGCTGGGCGAAGATACCTGTAGAAATGAGTCGTCCTAATTATCGGAGATGGTAGGGCAGATAGTTCGATTGAAGTTCACTCACTTCCGATCACAACGTATGTTTATTCGTTCCTGGTACAATTCTTGATTCGGGCGCGTTTTACAATTGAGTTCACAGAATCTTGCTCTGTCGGAGCCCTGAGCTTCGTAGCAGAGTCTTACACGCTTGACTTGATTAATTTGTTGATGTTACCGAAATCTTGCTCTTTCGAAGTCCTGAACTTCGTAGCAGAGACGTGTAGATTTTTGAGTATCGAACTCTGAGCGGTACTTCGCGGATTTTACAGTTTTACGAATTATTGGAGTGATCTAGTCTGATCGCGATTATATTGATAAATCGATAACTCGTTCTGATATACTGATAAGAACTGCGCGCAATATATATTGATGAGAACTGTCTATGAGAACTTCTTACGAGAACTACTGGCAAAACTGACTGCGTGCGGGCGAGCCCGGTCGCGTTATTTTATATTGATGAGCGAGGTCGACGTTTTGATTTGGCAATTCAGGTGAACCACCTCGTTCGGATCGTCAGCGTTTTTGCCGTACGACGACCCGGCTGAGTTGCTCACTCAGAATTTGTGGAACGATGAATTTGGATGGTACAATAGAAGTTTAAGGAATTTGGGTGATGAAATAGAAGTTTCAAGAACGCGTCACAGGACGTGACACCTGGCCGCCTAGATTGTTGCATATCGGTACGATATCAACAAATAGATTTGAAGAGAAAAAAGAAAAATTTTCTTGAGCAGTTATATTTGTCCAAATTCATAGTTTCTACCTTTATGAGTTAGATGAGGTTTTACAAATTTGAGATAAGTGTAATTACAATATTTTATTAGTTGGTGTGAATTTGATGCGCTGGGTAATTTTGTTTGCTAGTGCTTCTTTTGCGTTCGCGGATCGATGTATTACAAAGAGTAAATGGTTTTCGGCTGACTATTTACTTCCCTCCCCGCTGAGATTGAGGCGGTAGGGGTGCGTAACGTAGCTATAGTGCGTGTACTGAATAATCTTGTAGACCGACACTTCTGGGCTTCTTTTATTAATTTTAAATTTAAGGTTTCTAGAATGGAATTGGTAATTCTTGGATTTTCTATTCTGGCGGGTACGCGCTGAGACAGCAAGTGTCTTGCATGCGCTGGTTCCTAGCATTATCGATGCTTCGTCGGTTAATGTCCTGTTTTTCTTGGAAATTTTTGCGCACCTGGTGGGGTATTTGATATATATTTCAGTCGATCGGATGGTATCGTCACATGGACGAAAAAGAAATTTTTCCTGTTCAGACCGTTTGACTATTTATCCTACCACCATGTATGCAAGATACATCCGCCATGATACGACAATGATGGACATATCGAAGCCACGCCGGGAGTTGTTTATTGCCTGGGTAAGTAGCTGGGTTTTGCTCTTTTTTTTTTTTTCGCAGCGTACTGATGGCCGGTTCTTATACTGCCCGGGGATGGTTAGCGTAGCGCACCGGAAGGCTGTACGTCAATTTCGCAGCGATTTTCGACGATATCTGGAGGAGCTCCTGCAGTGGGATGAGGATAGGGTCCTCAACATTGCCCCCTTATTTGAGCAAGATTAAACATATGCTCACGATTTCTTTTTTTATTTTTTCCATTATATTTGTTATTATTATTTTTTTTCTGAATAAATTCCTTTTATCGTACATTGTTGTATAGTGAATCCTCCCCTTCCTTTGTTTTTACTTTGTTTTGAATAAATTTTTATTTTATTCTGAATATTTTCGTGTGCTTATTTATGCGTATTGCCTTGTGTTCTTTCTTGAACTTTGTATCTTTAGCTTAATTCTTCCAGCGTAAACATTTGTATCTGTTTCTGCGTTATTGGTTGCGGTACAGATGGTTTAATTGCAGGTGGTCGTAGTGGAAGGGGTGGTAGCGTTCTCCAATTTAATGTGTTCGGTCCTTCTATTTTTATTTCGTTCAATTCGATATCCTCGTTTTTAGCTAGATTCGTTTTCTTTGGAAGTTTCTTGATGTTTTTGTTGTTCTTTAATGTCACTAATAAGTATGTGATTGAGCTGAAGATGGCTCCTAGTAACTGTATGGACCATCCGTATAGTGTGTGTAGCGTATATCCTCTTATAATCGTGTCAATTATTAGTTTGCAGATATGAATGATTATGAGAATCACTTATGTGTACCACTTCTCCTGCAATCCTAGCAATGTATCCTGGTTTTTCCATTAGATTGTACGCGAATTCGTCTGGTGAAATAGAGGCTATGGATAGGGAATTATAGATTGTTCTTTTCTCTAGTTTGCATCTTTCGCTTAGAATGTCTAGGTATAAATTTTGTATTTGAGCCCTGAAGTGTTTTTCTACGTATACGAATTTTGAGTTAGTGTATATGAGAATGTCTAGGTTTAATATTTCTTTTGACGGTTGTACGTCGTTATCGAATAGTATATTGTTTTGTGTTCTTTCGTATATAATTAATTTTGGGTGTTCGGTTTTCGTTAGTATTCTATTGCAAGTTTTGATGTCTCCTTTCGCTGCTAGCGCGAATGAGATGTCGGTTGTTTCTACGGTGTATAATGTTTCGCGATTGTTAGATGTTAGTTTTGTTACCGGACCTCGGTATAATACGTCGTATTTAGTTTTAAAACAGTCTTTTCTCTTGGTATCGCTGACCAGAAGGTGTGTCCTCCTTCCATGTCGATACAATGTTCATCCGAAAATTTACAAACTGTTCCCGATGCTAAGCGTAATTTATCGTTATTATGCGCGTTGTACTCTATTAACGTGATTTTTATTAGACCCTGTACGTATACCTTGTTCCATGTTCCGTAGTTATCGGAATAGGACGCTCCTGTACATGAGCTTTCTATTGCGTTTCCCGCGAGACTTATTCCTATGGATTTTGTGGAGTTTACTTTTAAATTTGCGATTGTATGAAAGTTGTCGTATCTAAATATTCCGGTATTATGTATGGATTTACAGTTTTCATGGCTTATGTCTAAAAGGTATTCTTGTATCGCGTTTTCTACTGGTACTAAGTGGCTGAACATTCCGCATCGAAAAATTGTGCGTTGAATTTCTATTTTGCATTGTATGATTGGGACCGTTCTGAATTCCGCTAATTGTAGTAGCCGTATTGTGGTGTTGGTTATGCTAACGTCTGCATGGTGGAAGTCGCATTCCCCGGTGTCCAGTAAAGAGTATGTCGATACGATCTGGTTGGTTGCGCCGCAATCGAATCCGATTATTGCTTGGCTAATTTTGAATGTGCTGATATAATTTAATAGAATTAACTTCATTGTCGGCTCTTTTCCTAGAAAGAAGGTTTATGTTATTTCCTGTGCTGCTAAATGCTTAGTTTGTTCGCATGAACTGTTTTTGGCTTTCCTTTGTAATCGATTGTTATATTATTGCTATCTCCTATTTTTAGTATTTCGTATGGCTTAAATACCAATCTTTTTCTAATTTCCCTGGTTTGGATTCCTTAAGTAGCCATACTTTGTCTCCGATTTTAAATTTGACTGGCTTAATAAATCTATCGTAGTACTCTTTCGATTTCATCTTTGAGTCTATTAGATTTTCGCGTGCCATACTAGCTATATCTCTCATATTTTTTATTAAGTTTTCCAAATAATCGTTGAGTGTGGGTAATTGATCTGATTTTTTTAGAGGTTCAGTCGTAGGTAGCCTAGCTGGATAAGCGAAAACCAGTTCATGTGGTGTGAATTTATGACTGGAATGAATGCTTGTGTTATAATAGGAATTGTGGTAGCTCTAGAAGTTCATCCCATTCACATTTTTTTGTTGAAAAGTTTTTTAAATATTCGCAGAGTGGATGATGTGCTCTTTCTAATGATCCATTTGATTGAGGTGAAAAAGCTGTCCTCTATCTGTAAGTACTATTTTAGGGGAGCCAAAAGTGCATATAAATTTTTTTACAAAAGCGTCTGCGACTGATTCTGCTGTCTAATCTTTTAAAGGTACTGCTACTAAAAATTTCGATAATTGGTCTTGTATGGTTAAGATGTATTTATTATTATTTTTTGTAACGTTGAGTGGACCGACTATGTCCATCGCGATTTTATCGAAAGTTTTCATTGGTGTGTCTGTTATAACCATCGGTTGTCTAGTTTTAACTCTTTTTAATTTATTTCTTTGACATTCCTCGCTGAATGACCTCCTAGTTTTGTAGAGTGGAATTGGTCAAATATTTTATCTCTGTTTTCAGGTTTTACGTATTCGATACTGTTTAAGCATATTATTATTTTAATGTTTGTTTTATTGAAGGTATTTTTTAATATTTCCTCTATTTCGTGCCAGTTTATATTTAATATTTTAATGTCTTTTGAAATGCTGAAGATTTTTATATTTTTCCGTATAAGTAAGTCTTTTAATGTATTAAATAATTTTATCAAATTTTGTTTTATTATCTCCGATGATGCTGCTACGTTTAAGCATAAGATAAAGAGTTTTTTATTATTTACTTCTATTAATTCAATTTCGTTTTCGGACAGGTTGGGGTTTATTTTTATATTCTTAATTTACATTAACGCGTTGGTGTTTTTGTCTAGAGGTATGCCTTGTTGGGTAATTATTTGTACGATGTTATCGTTTCTGAATTGAATCGAGTTTTTCGTGTAAATTATGTTTCCTTGTTCTTGTTTTTCTACGTTGTGCTTTTGTTTTTATTGTTTTTTTCATTGTGCCCAGGCGTTCTTTTATTACTGCTGTTGTTTGGGGTTGTTTCTTGACCTGGTGGTTCTTGAACCTTTTTTCTTGGTCTACCCCTTTTCCTTTTTACCTTGATATGGTTGTCGTTTAATGCTTCTACTTTATCTTGACCTGGAACTTTTGCGGGAGTCGAGTTTTTGCTGATTTCTTTTTTTCCTTGTGCTCTTGTAACAGAAACGTGTACATTGTCCACTGGATTTCCCGATAATGCATCGGCATTTACGTTTTGCTTATCCGGTTTATAGACTATATCGTATTCATAATCCGATAATTTTAATCTCCATTTTTGCACTCTAGTATTATTGTGAGCTGTTTTTAGCCAGAGTAATGGTTTGTGATCCGTAACTATTGTAAATTTATTCCCGTAAATGTAATTTCGAAATGTTTTTATCGCGAACATTATGGCTAGAGCTTCTTTTCCGTAGATATCGTATTTAATTTCAGCTTCTTGCAATACTCGTGATGCATATGCAATTGGTTTATCCTTCCCGATTTCTCCTTGTGATAGTACTGTAACTAGAGCGTATTTAGATGCGTCTGTCGTGATAATGTATGGTCTCTCGAATTGTGGGTATTGTAGTATGGGTGCATTGCGTAATATTTCTTTGAGTTTTCCTCTCAAATTTCTTGTTGTTCCATGTTCCAGAAAAATTTGTTTTCTTTTTGTAATAGGATCGTTAAAGGTTTTGCGATTTTTGCGAAATTATGTATGAATCGTCTGTAGTAGCCTGCGAGTCCTAAGAATTCTCTTATGTTTTTGACGTTTTTAGGAGTTGGAAATTTCTGTACAGCTTCTGTTTTTGCTGGGTCTGGTTTTATACCTGTACCTTTCCCACTCAGTATGTGTCCTAGAAAGCATACTTCTGATTTAAGGAATTCGCATTTCTCGGGCTCAAGTTTTAATTTTACGTCTCTTAATTTTTGAGCGACTGTGTTAAATCTTGTGTTGAATTCCTCTAAGTTTCCTCCAAATATTATGATGTCGTCAATGAAAACAAAGCAAATTTTTCCGATTGAGTCGCCTAGTGCTGTATTTATTACTCTTTGAAATGTTCGTGGCGAGTTTCTTAATCCGAAAGGTAAGACATTGAATTCGAATCGTCCCAGTGGGTGTATGCTGAAAGCTGTCTTATGTACTATATCTCTTGGGTTCAGTTTGATTTGATGGAAGCCTGATTTTAAATCTATTACATGATATAATTTTGCTTATCCTAATTGATCGAAAATTTCGGTTATATTTGGAAGTAAATATGGATCTGGAATCGTTTTTTCATTTAATTTTCTGTAGTCTATTACTAGTCTCCATTTTTTCTTTCCCTCGGCTGTTTCTTTCTTTTTATCCGACTTCGAAAAGGAAGAGGATGCTCAATTCTGTTGAGGTATATGTCATGGAAAAACTCAACATCCTACAGATGTTGGGAAATAGTCGAAATCTGTTCCCCTTCACTTTTGTTGCACTTCAGGTAAATTAAGGTTTGGAGACGCCTGCGAGTTTCCAGGTATGTTTTGTACGAACTGTCGCTGTATTTTGCTTAGTTCTAACTGTGCGCCCGTCTTGTACAGAAGTCTTCTTTCCACCGTTTCTAAATATACATAATTATTTACACACTATATTTACATAACCCCTCAACAAATTCGATGAGTTGTGACCCGTTAAACGTGGGTGCACTCTATACTTTGTTTCAATTACAAACGTTATTTTCTTCTCAATACAAGTGTTGATCGTAGTTACAAAAGGTTGGGCGCCAGCCACGTTCGCGGCAATCCAAAATCAAAGGGGAAAGGTGGTAATTGGGATGCTTACAGTGGAGGGGTACCGGGCACTTACGTCCGTACAATATTCCGCGGGGGAGTACGCAGGGAGGATTATTGAGGGCTGGAAGAGATCTCAAGGTAGGAGAAAGGAGATTCTCAGGACGTTCGTTACGTTACGCGTGGAAGCTGACAAAATCTCGAATGGGGGGCTCGCAAAGAAAGACAGGGAAGGTGTTCGTTCCCTGAACTCATATGATCGCAAGATACAATTATTGTAAAAAGGGGCTCACCTAAAACACCTCACACACCACTCACACTCTCCAAAATCGCTTCTATAACTCCGCTTTATCGCACTCTTTACAAAAATCTCTATCACACGCTCTCTATATCGTAGCCTCAGGCTCATTGACCGTCGCGGTAAAATTTTGGGGAGGGGATGGGTCTAGGAAGGGGCAATGGGATAGATCGATAATCGATGGTAGATATGTCGGTGATCGGGGTTGATGGGGCTGACGGATATCCTGCGATGACGGGTGGGCTGAGGTCTTCGGGCTCGGCGACAGATGGCTCCGGGTGGACGTTTTGACATCAGTTGGGCAGCTTCGTCTATTTCTCCGACGTCCCACGTCGCTCCTTTTCCTTGGAAGGGGTAGGGGTCTGTCGCCGGCCTCGTAGCTCCTTCTGCGGGTATTCCTTGTAGGTTTTCCGTCGCCTCCATCGGCCCGACACCGATGGGCAGGGAGAAAGGGGTTAGGTGAGGGAAGGGTTACGGGTTATCTTTAGGTAGGAACGTGGGGTGGGAAAGCACGACGATTGTAACGGGGGGGCACGGGTGTCACCACGTTACAGTGTATATATTTTTTTTATTTTTTTATTTTTTTTTTTTATGTATGTTCACCGATTGCGCCGAAACGGAGCGTCAAATCGTATTGAAACCTTTTGCATCTGGTAGAGTATGTCTCTCGATTGGTCCCGTTAAAAAAACACTTTGCATTTTCTCATTCCTGACGATTTTTATTGCAAAAAACGTACTATTTTGTTATGTATTTATAAGCGATTCATATACCGCGCGGCTAGCGTTCCACCTGGCGGGCAGCGCGTAACTAAATTCGCAAGACGCAATTGTTTTCCGTCTCCGATTATTCTAGTAATGGCGACAGACAATAAGCAGACGTACGCATTCGTGATTTATCAAGTCCCCATCCCGGGTTCCTTTCGATACCCAACAAATTGGCGACGAGGATGGGATTGAAGATAAAGTTGTTTTTCAAAAATTAGAAATAAATTAGTGCGAACAAAAAGACAAATAGTGCACGTGGAAAATCGTGAGACCACGTGGCGGCTGGCGTCCACGTTATATAAAGATTACGCCGTTACATTACAATCGTGGCCATCGATACGTTCGATCCTGCAACAACGAATTGGAAAAGGTGGCTACAACGGTTTGAAGGGGCAATTATAGTCTTCGGCGTGCCCGAAACAAAGAAGTTAGCGTATTTGCTGCATTTCATTGGCTCGAATCTTTCGATATAATCTGCGACAAATTAGCGCCGGCCGATGCGTACAAGAAAACGTACAAAGAGCTCACCGAGCAATTAGAGGAATTTTATGCACCGGCCCCGTTTGAGGTGGCCGAAAATTTCCGTTTCGACCAACGTAAGCAACAAGATGGCGAAAGCATTCAACAGTGTATCGCAGCTGTGCACAAGTTGAGCATCAATTGCAATTTTGGCCAGTATCTGCAGAGGGCGTTGAGGAACCAATTCATTTTTGGCGTAACGAGCAGGCGCGAGCAATCACGCTTGTTGGAGACTGAGAGATTTAACATTTGAAAAAGCGGTAGAGGTAGCAATTTCAATGGAGCTATCGGAAAAAGACGTCAACCAGATACAATCGAGGCCCCAAGGGGTGGACCACATAAACCACAAGGAGACACACGTATCCAAGAACAACAAGCAGCTACAGCCTAGAAATCCTTCTGAGGGAAGACAGAATAATTTCAAGCGTAATTATAAGCCTGTTAGTAATAGTTCTAGTACTAATGTTTCTTGTTTTAGATGCGGCGGAAGGCACTTAGCCACAAAATGTACACTAAATAGAAATATAGTTTGCAAAAATTGCGGTATTAAAGGTCACTTACAGAAAGTTTGTATGCGGCGAAATCGAGCGGCAATGAATCAAGTAGACGAAATATTATGGATGCACGCAGATCCACGAAAGTACAGGGAAAAATTCTACATACTGTAAATATTGAAAAGAAACAGGTACGTTTCGAGGTTGATAGCGGTGCTGCGGTAACCATTGTAAGCAAGCATTACTAAAGTATTACATATGTATATAGTGGACTCAGACCGCGAACCATTAATGGGTCGTGAGTGGATTCGTCACTTGCAAGTGCAATTGAGTAACACGTTGCATTCTTTAGCTACAAATACGTTACAAACAATACTCGAGGAGTATGAAAAAAAACTAATTCCAAATTCAACAAAAATTAAAAATATCCAAGCACGGTTAACTCTTAAAGAGGGCGCACAACCGGTATTTCTTAAAGCACGGAGAGTTCCATTTAAGTTAATGCCATTGGTCGAGCACGAGATAGAAAAGTTAGTTCAAGAAGATATTTTAGAAAAAGTAAACACATCAGTGTGGGGCTACGCCCGTAGTACCGGTGTTAAAAAAAGGAAATGCAGTACGCTTATATGGAGATTTTAGTGTTACGATAAACAAGCATTTGCAAATCGACGAACACCCACTGCCTACGATTGACGAACTTTTCAATGCTCTTACGAATGGCGAAAAATTTTCGAAAATTGATTTAAAAAGTGCGTACCTACAGATGGAGGTACATCCGGACCATCAAGAATTACTAACTCTAAATACACATCACGGGTTATACAAATGTAAACGCCTTTTATATGGCATTGCTTCTGCCCCAGCTATTTGGGAAAGGGAAATTGAAAACATTCTAAAAGGAATACCTGGAGTTTCAGTCTTTCTTGATGATATTAAAATAACCAGATCAAATGATCAGGAACATTTACAACGCCTTAAGGAAGTGCTCACACGTTTAGCTGAATGTAATATACGTATTAATAAGGAAAAGAGCGAGTTTTTTAAACAAGGTATTAATTACTGCGGTTATTATATTGGTAAGTACGGGATACATAAAGTAAAAGAGAAAATCGAAGCAATCGAGAAAATGCCTAAACCACAAAACGTTACGGAATTACGAGCATTTCTTGGAATGATCAATTATTACGGGCGGTTCATGCAAAATTTAAGTACAATCCTCGCACCACTACATAAAAAAGGGGGTCGAGAAGTTGCGTTTAAGTGGACAGCAGATTGCGAAAAAGCATTTATTGCTGCGAAAAAGGAATTTGTGAGCGATAAAGTTCTAGTGCATTTTGATCCGGGTCTCCCTCTCGTGATAGCCTGTGACGCGAGCCCTTACGGCGTGGGGGCCGTTCTTTCGCATAAATATCCAGATGGTACAGAGCGAGTAATACAATATGCATCGCAATCGTTATCTCGTACTCAAAGAAAATATTCACAAATAGACAAAGAAGCGTATGCAATTGTTTTTGCGGTAAAAAAGTTTCACCAATACTTACTAGGAAATCAGTTTACGTTGTATACGGACCACCGACCACTCGCGCAGATTTTTTCGCCGGGAAAGGCATTGCCTGTGCATAGTGCAATGCGTATGCAGCACTACGCTATTTTTCTACAAGCATTCACATTCGATATTAAATATAAAAATACAACATTACATGCTAATGCAGACGGTCTATCACGGTTACCTATTCGAATAAAAAATGAATTTGAACAAGACGTAATTGATGAGTACGAAATTAACATGATTGAGTCATTGCCACTTACCGTTGAAGAGTTAGCGAGAGCGACGAAGGAAGACAAGGAATTACAAATTTTGAAAAACGGGCTACTTGGAAGGGGAGTGGTTAACATGCGCGATCGATTTAACATCCCCCAATCGGAATTTAGTTGCCAGCAGAAGAACATCTTGGAATAGTGAAAATGAAGAGCATGGTTAGACGTTTTGTTTGGTGGCCAGGGATTGATCGCGATTTAGAAAAGACCGCAAAAGAGTGTACAAATTGTAATTTAGTTCAAAACAACCCGCTGAAGGTTAAAACGGAAGAATGAGAATCTGCGAGTTTCCCTTTTCAGCGAGTTCACGTAGATTACGCGGGGCTATTTATGGGCCATTACTTTTTTATCCTAGTAGATGCGTTCACTAAATGGCCAGAGGTTTACGTAACCAAAGATATGACAAGTGATACAACTATATCCGACAGCGGGCGAGCTTTCGTTTCGTATGAATTCCTCCAATTTTTGAAACTTAACGGAATCAAACACCAAACTACAGCGCCGTTCCACCCAGCTACGAACGGACAAGCGGAAAGATTTGTGCAAACATTGAAGGCGGCGCTTAAAAAAAAATTTCAGACGACGCATGCAAATAAGTTGGAACTAATCAAGGCAACACAAAGTTTCTTACTACGTTACCGAAACGCAGCACACCAAGCTACAGGGGTGTCGCCGGCAGAAAAAATGTTTAACCGCCAACTACGGACGCGTTTCGACTTATTATTACCGAGAAACGAAAACCCAGTTGAACGGGAAGAAGTGTTACAAAACGTACGATCATTTCAAGTAGGAGATAGAGTACATTGTAGGAACTATTATGGAAAAGTTAAATGGGTTTTCGGAAGGATCAAGCAAAAATTGGGAAACCGACACTATATAATCCAACTGGACGATGGACGAAGCTGGAAACGGCACGTGGATCAAATACGTAAAACAGGAAATGTTCCAACTCAGCGCATAATGTCTCGTGAAAATTTATACGACGGACCAGTAGAAGCAACGACCCAACGATAAGAAGAAGAGGTTTCGGATTCAGAAACACAGCTACCGGGAGACAGGACACCACGACCACAAGAAACGGCGCGAAGATCGATGCGAAGACGTGCAGCTCCAGAGCGTTTTGGAGAAGCCATACCGTATTAAAATGTTATTCTTTTCTATATAATTCGACTTTATTCTATTATGTATGTACCCTAGAATTGGTTATAATTTTCATTATGTAACGTCCCGGAATTATTATCGCGAGTACGCTACTGCACCGACACGTAGGGAGAGCGGTTCCCTATAAGAAGGCGACTCGTAAACAATATAATGAAGGGATCATAGGTTCAGGTGGCACGCGGTAAAGGAGTAAAATCCAACGTTAATTCCTTTCTCAAAAATAATAATGAGTTTATTCAAGAAAAATGTGTTGTGTTTGTTTATAATATATATATAAAAAGAAAAGGTAAGTAATTATTTGAGTAATATAAAATGTAATGAAAATAATATAAAGAATTAATGTAATCAATGTACAAATGTTGCGCCCTGTTTTGAAATACAAAAAAAAAAGAAAATAATTATATTAATTACAATGAGTGCGCCCTGTATAAAAAAAATACAAAGAAAAATAACAATCGCGTTTGTGCTAAAATAAAATACAATAAAAGAAAATTCAGATTATTAATTACAAAATAGTTTGACCTAAAATAAAATACAAAGGAAAAAATTAATTAATTAGTGAACGCGACTCTAGCTACGATTATGAAAACTCTAAATCTATAACTTGAATTTATAAAATAAAATTATTCAAATAAATTGTTCGATTGTCGGAAAATTTGCGAGGATTCGTTCCGACACTGTAGGAGCTAACCCGTTCGGCCGCAGTACGATTTCTGGGCAACTTCGCCGTCACTGATAGGCCGCATTCAAGGAGCTTCTGCTTTCGCTCGCTCGTTAAGTTTGGTTGCGAACACTGCAGGATGGTATCGTCGCTCTAGAGCCAGTGTACTAATAGGCCGCATCCAAGGAGCTTCGGCTTTCGCTCGCTCGTTAAGCTTGGTAGCGAACCTGACACGTATGAGAACCGCTGCGAACCGGTGGTCGAGCGCTCCGGGTCCAATGCGGAACCTTTGCCGCCTTGCCGACAAAAGAATCTATGCTACTGAAAACCTATGTAGTAATCGTATCATAGACCCGTGTCAGACTACGATCAGAATCGAAGTGAAACAGCTCCTCGCGGCACGCTCGTATTTATACCCGAGATCTGCTTACGTAGCAGTTTTTTCTACACGCATTTTCGATACCGGAAGTGTTTGGACTTTGACCAGAGTGTACGTGACTCCGCGCGTATCGCTATCTCT
Organism: Osmia lignaria lignaria; assembly: GCF_051020975.1. Lineage (NCBI taxonomy): Eukaryota > Metazoa > Arthropoda > Insecta > Hymenoptera > Megachilidae > Osmia > Osmia lignaria. The sequence continues at coordinate 5,361,300 of NC_135039.1, forward strand.
GTCTATGCATAGTGCTATCTCTCTTTATTCTGCGCTCTATTACTATCTCTTTCTATGCGTTATTCCTATCTCTATCTATCTGTCCTGCGTCGATTTTTTATCGACGCGGTAATTATCGATGTATATTTTTGGAGTATACATTTTTGTTAAGTATAAATATTAATAAATACAAGATTCTTTTCTTATTTGTTAAATATGAATATAATTATTAATCTAGATCACGTTAATACAATAATAATAAAAAAACGAACTGTTACAACTTTAATTGTATAAAAACGAAAAAAAAAAAATAAATATTTTAATAATTAGTAATGATGAGACTTTGTGTTTATTCTTCTTCTTGCGGGATGTTACAGTTAGGAGGGAGAGAGATGTTATGTATTTATAAGCGATTCATATAGCGCGCGGCTAGCGTTCCCCCTGGCGGGCAGCGCGTAAGTAAATTCGCGAGACGCAATTGTTTTCCGTCTCCGATTATTCTAGTAATGGCGACAGGCAATAAACCTCGTGTTAATAAGCAGACGTACGCATTCGTGATTTATCAAGTCCCCATCCCGGGTTCCTTTCAATACCCAACATATTTGATATACGTTCAGCGTACGTTTGCCGATTACTCTGAGACGTATGGACCAATCGGAACCAAACTTTTTGCATCTTGTAGAGTATATCTGCCGATTGGTCCTGCAAAAAACATTTTGTATTTCTTCATTTCTAACGACTTTTATTGCCAAAAACGTAATACTTCATTTATATCTTTCGGCGTTTACGCTGCAGAGAACGTACCGATTGCGATGAAACCTTTCACATTTAGTAGGATATACAGGGTGTCACGCGACTACCTTGACAGCCGAAGCGGGATGATTGTTAGTGTGATTCTAAACAACTTTTTCCTTTGCCAAAATGTTGGTTAAAGCTTGGTTTTCGAGTTATTAATAAAAAACATCAACCAATCCAAGCGCATATAGCGCGCAGTTTCAGGGACTGCAGTGTCGGCTACGAAAACCGGGTCTGACTTAGGTCGCGAACGAACAGCTTGGCACCCCGTTGGCATAGCACAATAAAAAAACTGAACTGGTAGAACATTTTTAGTCGTTTAGAATACGGGACCTAATCTCTTGTCGCGTGTCATAATGCAAAAAAGGAAATTCTAAGGATTCTAAACAACAAATTAAAATGTTTAAAGTGGAATAATAATAATAATTATTATTATTATTGCTAAGCTTGAGGCTCAGCGGGCACTCAGTCTTTGGGAACCATTGTACCCGGGCCGCTAGGCAGCCTCCTTACTGGCTGTGCCTTGGCAGCTGGGCTTCTATTGCGAAATTTAGAAGCACCGGCACCAGGCCAGCCGAAATGATTAATGATGAGGGTTCCGAGGTCCCCAGGATTGATCCTCTTATGGCCCTTAGTTCCCTACATCTTAGGAGTGCGTGGAAAAGTGTCTCATCCTCCTCCTCACACCTCGAGCACGTCGACTCCTCTGTGAGTCCCATGCGTGCGAGATGTTTCCTCGTGTACTGGTGTCCTATCACTAGGCCCACGAGCATGCGCAGCTGCGCCCTGTCCAGGTAAGTTAAGGTGTCACCCAGCTTCTGTGACGGTCCCTTAAGCAGGGCCCTCGTGTGTCTCATGTCGTTAGCGTTTTGCCAGAGCCCGGTGAATTCCTGGTTCAACCATTCTTTAGCCAGGCCCTTTAACGCATAGGTTGAGACACCAATAGGGTACACATGGCGTGGCTGGGAGCTTGTCGCCCCCAGTCGCGACAGTTCATTAGCCCTCTCATTACCTTTGATACCAGCGTGACCTGGTACCCATAGCAGCTTGACTTTGTTATTCAGAGATAGCTGCCTCAGAGTCAGTGCACAGTCCCTGACTAGCTTCGACCCTATCTCCACTTTGTGGAGGGCTCTAAGCGCAGCAAGGCTGTCACTGCAAATATAAATGTGTTTGCCTGAGTAAGCCCTATCCAAGTTGTATTTGGCGCAGGCCCAGATGGCAAACACTTCTGCTTGGAATACCGTAACGTGGTGGCCCAGCTTGTGGGTCATTTCGACCCTCGGGCTCTCTCCTGCTATCCCGGCTCCGGTGCCACATCTGGTCTTGGAGCCGTCTGTGAACCAGACCAGTCCCCCCGGAGTCAGAATGCCGTTTGGGTCCTCCAGCCATTTTTCCCTATCTGGGAGGATTATTTCGTATTCGTGTGCCCGCCGTTCGCCGGAGACCATTCTTCAGGTTGATGGAGGCGGATGGCTGCTCTCCAAGCCGTTGCCATCACTACTAGATGAGATGGCTTGATATTGAGCAGTACACCCATTGCCGTAGTGGGAGTGGTGGGGAGCGCACCTGTTATCCCCAGTAACGCTATTCGGTATATTCTTTCTATAGTCCTTCTGTGTGCTCCCCTCTACATGGAGGTCCACCACACAATCGAGGCGTTTGTTATAATAGGTTCAAGCATGGCCTGGTATATCCACCTAGCCATCCTTGGTTTGAGTCCCCATGTAGGGCCAAACATTCTGCGGCAGGCCCAGTAGGTGCTAATTGCTTTCTGGGTCTGCTTGTTCACATGATTCTTCCAGGTGAGCTTTTGTCTAGTATTACGCCTAGATATTTTACCTCATCTGTGAGTTGTAGCTGCGTCCCAAAAAGATGAGGAGCCTTAAAATAAAAGCGTCATCTCTTTGTGAATAGGACCAACTCCGTTTTGTTAGGGTTAACCGAGAGCGAGTGTGCTCAACACCAAGATTCTACCAGTGTGATTGCCTTTTGCAATCTCCTCGCTAAATCCAGCGGGTGTCTGCCTCTGACCGTAATGGAAAGGTCGTTGGCGTAGCCCTGGACCTCAAAACTTTCCATGGTGAGTATACGTATGAGTTCATCAACCATGAGGGTCCACAGCCGGGGGAACAGGACTCCTCCCTGCAAACAGCCCTTCGCGACGTCGGCCCTTACCGTTTCCTCTCCCAGGCCTGCTGTGGCTGTTTTATGTGTCAGCATACTGTAGATCCATCTTATGACGGAATCCTTAATATTGTATCTCCTCGCGGCTTCCTGTATGGCATCGTGAGAGGTGTTGTCAAATGCCCCCTCAATGTCGAGGAAGATGCAGAGGGCGGATTCTCCGTTCGACAGTGCGGCTTCAATGCAACCTACCAGGTTATGAAGTGCTGTCTCGGTCGATTTGCCATTTTGATAGGCGTGTTGAGAGGGTGCAGCGGTTTGCTGACTAACAAGGAACCATACCGAACTGTCCGTCTCCGATTTCAATGAAACTCAGTGCATATATTAGGCAGGTGAAAATAAGAGACACGTATTTTTTTATAGCGGCCTAATTGCATGTTTAGGGGGTAAAATCACCCCTTGAAATTTCAGCAGAAAAATGGTATCTCGAAAACTATCACAGATATAAGAAAACTTCTTAAGGAAAAGATTCATGGTTTCTTGAGGTAAAACAAAAGGTGGTCACAGATTTTGTAAAAAGTGCTTTGTTTATAACAAAAAAATTTATTGTTACATTATTTTAAGAGATACAAAAATTTACATTATGACAAAAAAGAATCGACATTTTTTTCTGAATTCGTTAATATATAATATGATAGATTTGCCTCCTACAGTTTTGTAAATTTTCATATAATACACAGAACGCTCGAATCCGCCGGGATACGGCCGCACGAGATATACATGTGTTACGTCCCACCTTAAGGGTGGTTATTTTACTGTTACTACGTTTCTCGGGTTCTGCCGATTAAAACGCTAAGGCGTACCTTGACCTTCCTTGCGGATAGTATAGTATAGGATACAGGATGGACGTTCAGTAATTGTAATACAGATATATGGTTCTTCAATATCGATATATATGTTCTGTCTTTGTCGTTACATACCCTTCGCTGACTTCAGGTGTTGTGCGTCACTCGTTCGTTCTCGTATCACTCGCTGGTCATTCACACTAGAGGTCTTGTTTTACACTTACTTCGCGTTTCGGACGGTACACTAGACTCGCGGCGCGTGGCTACGACTCGACCTTGGAGATACAAGCGGTTGGTGGTGGTCCTGCACAGCATACGGGTGCACTCCTGGACTTGGTCCAATTATGGGTCTGTTATCTCAGACCACGGCGATACACTCGTGTTGAACCGTCGACCGAGCACGTCGTCGATGATCTTCCTGGTTCCGAGTAGCCTTACACGCGGGTCTACTGCGGGTCACGAACGGACAGAACGTCGGTCTCTGCTATACGCTATCACGGAACTGGCGTACTTGCGTTGCGCCGATAACTTATACTTCCAAAAGGGGAGTAGGTCACGCTCCTTGCTTGCGAAAACCTGCGAGCAAAGGGTTTTCCCCATTGCATTTCGCGAGATCCCCGATTTCGTATCACGGGCATCGCTAAGCGAGAAAATGCTGATGTTTCGCGGATTCCAGAGCAAGACCTCCTTGGAATGGCGAAAGACAAAAATGGTTTATAACTAGGAACGTAACACCCCCCAGCTGTTTTCGTCGTTCGCCACCCTCATGCGCTCACTCACACGTACATTTCCATGCATTCACAGAGTATATATATAATGGTGAAAAATTTGTACAATAAAAGGTAGCTGTTCAAAATATAAAGGTAAAAGGTGCCGAAGAATATACAATAGTGCGCAGCTGTTGAAAATATAAAGAAAAGAAATATGTGTATAAAGTGTCGAAGATATGTACAGGTTTGTGTCGTCGTTTGACGTATAAAGTGGAAAAAGTTGTGCGGGAAGTGGCCACAGGGCACACCCCCCGCACGCTAGACAGCCGATAATTTTGAAATGGGTGTCGAGTGAATAATCTATATGACCATAAAAGGATTGATTTTGGAGTGCGGTGTCTACGGATACGCTGAGTTAGACATTCCACGATGGCTATTGAAAAATTGTCGATGTAGGACTAATCGTCGCTATGGTCCTGGTGAACCTGGTGGGGTTTTCGTGGTATATATACCGGTCGACCGCCCGGAGTCGTTACTCTAGCAAAAAAAAATTTCTTTTACATTCCACATTAAAATGTACGCCTATAACTGTACTGAACTGTTTCCGTTTATGCGTGAGCTGTTTCGAACCTGGGTAAGTGGGGTTTTTTTTTTTTTTTGTTTCTGTTTCTTATTTATACAGTTGTTCTAGTGCACCGACGCGACGGGACCAACGCCATTCACCCGGGACATATAAATATTAAGTACCGGGAGGCCGTCCGGCAATGGAGGAGGGAGTATCGGCGGTACTTGGAAGACTTATGGGACTGAGGCGAGGATGCCCTCCTAAATATTTCACTACTGATTGCGGAAACACCGTAGAGTTCTGAATAAATTATCTATTTTTCCGTAATGAGTGGTTTTCCTTTTATTTTGCGTTTCTTGATTTAGTTCCCTTTTAGTTTTAGTAATAAAGGATTGTTTTGGTTTTGAAGCCGGGATTCGTTGTTCCATTCTGTCGTTGCGCTTCTGGTAGCTCTACTATCTGCAGATCTGACGGCCACGTTGTTGGGGTGACGGTCGGTCGGCTCTGCATCTCGATGTCTTCTGGCGTGAACTGGCGACGTTTGGGTTGGTTGTCGTTCTTGGCTCGTTTTTTGTAGTATCGATATCCTATTGCCGCTATTATTATCATCATGACAACGCTTATGGCTGATAATGAACCGTAAGTGATGTAGGCGGTATGTGTTTGGGCGCGATGGTGGTGCGCTAGGTCTTGCGCTTGATCGTCGATGTCTTGTAGAGTTAGGAGATTGTCTGTATCGATTTTCATGGGTGTGAATTTTGCTGGTGCTTCGTCAGGATTTGGATGTGATGTGGGGTTAGATCTTGGATGAGGTTTGATATGTTGAGGCTGGAAGTGGGTCTGAAGGTGTGGTTAAATTGCTGTGTTCTGATTCCTGATGCGATTATCTTTGTGTGGCCAATGGTTGCTTCACAGTCGCCCTGCAATTGTAATATTCCTGCACCTTGAAGCTGTTCGTAGCCAGCTGATCTTTTGTTACATTTTATTTGGAGTGCTTCTTTATTTTGTATTGCGAATAGCCAAGTGCTAGGGGCTTCCAGTTTGGTGATTTGGATGTTGTTTGGTAGAGCCGCTTTTACATTGCATTGTTTCCACTCGAGTTGTTCTGGACGCAGGATGAGCTTCAGGACACAGATATGGCTTTGCTCATGGTTTTGGAGTGGGAGGGTATTTCGCAAAGGAGTCTTCCGTTAGGATTTTTGCAGGTTTTAAGGTAACTTTTATCAGGGAGGGAAGAGGTCGAGGTTCTCTGGTCTACTGCGAAGAATTCGGTTTAGGGTTGGATGATTAGGGGTGCCGAGGTGTTGATGGTGAGCTGCTGGAATACAGGACAAGGATATAGGTGGTATAATTCGAACGGATTGATTTCTAGGAGAGGAAAGTCTATCGTGATAATCACTCTTCCTTTTGCGTATACGGCGCTCATGGTCGTTGTGCCTTGGAGTTGCTCCGATATCAATTCGTCCATGGAGAGCGGGAACTCCAAATTTGTGGAAATTTGTATAGTATGGCATGCTATAAGTAATTGATCTGGTGATAGGATCATTGGGTGTAAGATTCCTAGTTTCGCAAACATTATCGCGTCAGTCAGGGTAGTCAACATCAGTACGTATTCGTCTATCTGGCGGATTAGTCGGGTTCCCCAGGAGTTCATAGCCAATTCTAGCTCTAACTGGTCTTGGCGTCTATTCCTTCGCGCTGATACCTTAGCTAACATGTGTTCGATTCTCGCATTCATTGTTGTTACCGACTGAGACAAGATGTTTAATGTATCGTAAGCCTTTCGAAATTCAGATCTGATTATGTGTGTTTGGTTGTTACGTCCCTAGGTGTAACCCATTTTCGTCTTTCGCCATTCCAAAGAGGTCTTGCTCTGGAATCCGCAGAACATCAGCATTTCCTCGCTTAGCGACGCCCGCGATACGAAATCAGGGAACTCGCGGAATGCGATGGCGAAAACCCTTTGCTTGCAGGTTTTCGCAAGCAAAGAGCGTGACCTACTCCCCTTTTGGGAGTATAAGTTATCGGCGCGACGCAAGTAACACAGTTCGGTGATAGCGTAAAGCAGAGACGAGGTTCTGCTCGTTCGCAACCCGCGTTTTGGCTAGACTCGAAACCAGGAAGATCACCAACGACGTGCTCGGCCGACGGTTCAACACGAGTGTATCCCCGAGGTCTGACGTTCCAGGCCCATAATAGGATAAGCTCCAGGAGTGCATCCGTGTGCTGTGCAGGACCACCACCAACCGCTTGCATCTTCCAAGGTCGAGTCGTAGCCACGCGCCGTGAGTCTAGTGTTCCGTCGAATCCGCGTACTAAGTGTACAGCGAGACCTCTTGTGTGAGTGACCGATGCGTGCAAGAGAAGCAATTGCTGACGACACCCGAAGACAGCGAAGGGTATGTAAGACAAGCCAAATTGAAATACACGTACACATTCGAATAACCTAAATCGCGTATCTTGATCCCCGGTCTCCCATCCTATACCCCCTTATCTTCGAAAGGTAGGTCAAGGTGCGCCTTAGCGCTTTAAGCGGCAGAACCCGTATCTAGGATTTAGCATATAATAAACGCCCCGCAAGACGGGACGTAACATGGTTGTGAATTAGTGAAGTTATTTGTTTTTGGTCGCTATAAATTTTATCGATTTCACGGTTGTAATATTCTGCGTCGCTTTCGTCGAGCTTTCCGAATAACGTTTTGTTGATTGAACCATTAAATCCGAGTGGAGCTCGTTTTTCTCTCACCGCATTCTTTCCGAGTGCATCCGCTAGCAAATTTTCGTAGCGTAGTGCTTCTGCTAATTTTCTATCCAATTCGTCCTTCAGGGCGTCCGCGGGGCATGATGTTAGATTTAGGGAAGAGCACATGGTTTTCATTCTGTTTATTGCGAAAGATGTTCCAGGGCGGTTGGTCAGGATTTCCGTTACATCCAGAGCTGCGACTAGTCTCCACGTTGTCCGAAACGTGCGGATCGGGGCTAGTTTCTCGGGGTACAGTCCGGGGTTGTTCCTTAGTCGTGTAACGGAATAGTCCCATTCCATATGGTTCACAGCCGCAAACTGGATCGAGACGATGCTTAATAGCAGGTTTTTTTAACACATAGACTTGATCATTGGGAGAGAATTCGACTTCTTTACTTTTCTTATCGGACTGTAATTTTGAGCGTTCTTTGCTTTGTTCAAGATTCTTTCTTCCTATTTGACGGATTTCTTCTAATTTTTGTACTAAATTTTGAATGTATACTGGATAGGTCAAGAGTTCTTCGCGAATCATAGGAGTGAAGGGATCTCTTGCTAGCTGGCCGAAAACTACTTCGTAAGGCAAGAAATTTGTTGCCTCGTGTGTCGATGTGTTATATGAAAACGTTGCTAAAGGAAGGAAAATATCCCAATCATGTTTGTTTTCTATAAAGTGTTTTAGATATTCGATTAGTACATGATGAGTGCGCTCAAGGGAACCGTGTGTTTGAGGCCTATAACCGGAGGTGGTAACGTGCTCGATATTAAAGGTCTTAGCTATTCCCTTAAGAACTTGATTAATAAACGACGTTCCGCGATCTGTGAGGATTGCCCGTGATGCGCCGAAAATTGTGACGAAGTAACGTGAGAAGGTGTCTGCTACGGTCTCAGCTCGGATGTCCGGTAACGGAATAGCCATGCAAAATTTTGAGAGTTGACACTGAAGTGTGAGAATATGTCGATTTCCGCTGGGCGTGAACGAAAGAGGTCCGACGGTGTCCAATGCTACCTTATCGAAAGGCCTGGCTGGCGTATCCGTGATGAGCATCGGTTCTCGTGTTCTGATCCGTACCAACTTTTGTTCTTGGCAGCTTTTACAGGATCGGATGTAATCTTCCACATCTCTATGCATTCTAGGCCAGTCGAAAAGGTTCCGTATACGTCGATAAGTTTTAGTTACACCATTGTTACTTCCTATTAGACTTTCGTGATAATGACGAATGATGTCTTCTCGGTGATCTTCTGCCGGAGTTTGTATTTCGCCTGTGCATATTGTCACGGTGATCGGTTCGTCGTGAAATGCTTCGGACAATTGTTGTTGTAATGTCTGAATGTCAAATTGGTGCATCGTCTCTCCGCTCGTTGGGATGCGAAAATTATCTACTCCTTCTATTTTTGCTGCGAGTTTGGGAGCATGCAATAAGTAAGACATCTGGTGTTGTTCGATAGTCTGGAAGAAGTATTTAGCGGCCACGATGCTAAAGATTCGCCTTTCTTCCGTCTGCGTAACGATTACGCGCCCTTCGGTTAGATCTTCAGTCAGCAAATTCGTTTCGAAGAGCATTCTTAGAGCTTTTAGTGTTCTACAGGTGGGGCTGATGAGAATTTTATCGGCAGGGATAAAGTGCGCGATATTACCAGGGACCTCGGTGAGAGGAGCTTTAGAAATGACTGTTTTGCAGCGGATCGCTTTAGCCTGTGTTGGGCTGACGGTGACCTGTGGGTGCGGTGCGTAGATATTGTCAATGTCTTTCTATTCATGAGTAAATTCGGGGGTCCTAATGGTCGATTGCGGTATGTCTAATAATTTTGATGGGGATGGCAAGTCCCAGGAGATGCGTGTCGGTTGTCTGACGGTATTCGTCTGCGAGAGATCGTGCGAGGATGGTTCGTGTCCTGGATCAGGTTGGTCCTCAGATGGCTCTATAAGTTCGCGGGTGGAGAGAGGTGACACCCAAGATACACGTTTTCTTGGTTTCGGGGTACTACTCCCCAGTGCCTCATGCTCTTGCTCTGTGGTGACGTTGTCATCCATCATGGTGGAGTTTGCATTAGGCTCGATCTCTTCCGGTTCTATATTTTCTACAGATTATGTTTCATCTAGGATCAATGATGGTGGTTCCTCGTAATTTGGCCTAGGTTGGGCCGCACGACGTGCGCTTACTCGGTTTGCAATGGGTTCTTCTGCAATGGTGGTCTGGTCTGAGGATATTACTGGTAGTGCAAAAGGTACCGGATTTCTTGACAAAGCATCTGCGTTTGCATTTACGCGACCTGGTTTATATATAATTTCGTAATTATAGTCCTCTAGGAGTATTCTCCAGCGGGCTAGGCGTGATACCGGGTCCTTGACCGAGAATAGCCATTGTAGAGGGCGATTGTCTGTTACTAGCGTGAATTTTCTGCCATATATGTATGTTCTGAAATGTTTGACTGCAAAAATGATTGCGAAGCATTCTTTCTCCGTTGTAGAGTAATTTTGTTGAGCCGGCGTGAGAGCTAACGACGCGTAGGCAATAGGTGGATCTTCGCCTATTTTGCCCTGACTTAGGACAGCGCCGACAGCGATGTCGGATGCGTCAGTGGTGATAATGAAAGGCTCATCAAAATTCGGATAGCGTAAAACAGATTCTTTACAGAGCGTCTGTCGTAATTCCTCAAAACTTTTCTGATGGACTTCGGTCCATGCGAAGGGTTTCTTGGGACTAGTTAGTTCTGTCAGAGGTTTGGCCTGTTGTGACAGATCCGGGATAAATCGCCTATCGTAATTTACCAATCCTAAAAATTGTTTGAGTGTTTTTCGCGTGATTGGAGTCGGAAAACTTTCTACTGCTCGAATTTTCTCTGGATTTGGTCTTATTCCCTCGGACGAGATGATGTGGCCCAAATAGGTTACCTCCCTCTTCAGAAATTCTACCTTATCTGGTTGTAGTGTAAGGTTATTATCGCGAAGGCGTTGGAATAGAGTTTCGAGTCGTGGTTCCATTTCTTCCAACGTGCGTCCGTAAACTACTATATCATCGATATATACGTACAGGATTTTCCCAATTAGTCCCTTCAAAACGAGTTGCATAATCCTTTGAAAAGTGGCGGGCGCGTTTTTCAAACCGAACGGCATGCGCGTGTATTCATAGTGTCCATCGGGAGTCGAGAATGCCGTTTTCTCCTGGTCCTCAGGAGCCATGCGTATCTGGTGAAATCCATTTGCCAAGTCGAAAACAGCGAAGAACTTTGCACCTCCTAACCGGTCGAAAATATCCGATATGCGGGGAATCAGGAAACGATCGTCGATTGTTTTCGCGTTTAATTTACGGAAGTCTACGACCATTCGCCAGCGCACATTTCCCTTCAAATCCGGTTTTTTCGGAACTAGACAGAGGGGCGAGTTATATTGGGAGTTCGAGGGAACTATTACCCCTAAATCCTCTAAATTTTGTATTTGTTTAGATATCTCTTTCCCCTGGTCGACGCTAAAGGGATACTGTCGCGTGAATATCGGAGTTTTGTCGTCCACAGGGATGTTGTGAACGACTGCATCTGTGTCTCGCAGGGGATCGCCGGGAATAAAAAATCTGTCCGCGTAACGCACTACGATACTTTCGATCATGCGTCGCGGTTTATCTTCGAAATGATCTAATTTTAATGCGTTGTTTATCTTACAAATTCTTTCAACGTCGATCTGTTGCGTGACGACATATTCTCCTAGGTCCTCGCCTTGAAATTCCAGCTGTTCGTCTGACAGCGGAGTCAGCGGCCTAGGTAGGTCAATAATGTCGGTTGTGTTGCGCGTTTCGTCACCCGATTCCTGAGAATTTCGCTGGGTCAGCTGTTCGACGGCGCGGTTGGCGTCTTCGTCGTTATCGTCTGTGCAATCGGCTGATGCAACTTTCATACATTCCTGTTTTTCGAGGAGCGCTTGCGGAGCTTCCTGGTTGCGTTGGCAAGAAGTCAGCGTTTGTTTTATCTCCCGTGAGTTCGAGAATCCGTTTGGATGAATCGGCCGTTTGCTCGTTACTAGGGTTCTATGATGAAAAGAAATTTCGCTCTCTTCTTACAGGAGGTACGGACTACCTAGGAGGCCTATTACTCCGTCAGGGAAATCCGGGTTGTCGACGACGTAAAAGAGCGTTTGACTTCCATTTATCTTAATGCTTATGATGCCGGCAGCAATGATGTATCCTTGAAGTCCTTTTACGCTGACGCTCTCGCATTTAATGATCGGCGCATCGGTCCGTAGCGCGTTTGACTTAATCAAGTTCAACATCGACCCGGTGTCTATAATAAATTCTCCGTTGCCTTTGTTCAATTCCTTTGAGCGGATCCGGATTCACGGCGTAGGAGCCTGTAAGAGTCCTGGGGACTCGCTTGTGGCTGGTGGAGATCGCGACGAGGCGTAAAAGCTGCGCCCGCTTGATTGTCCGCGGGTGAACGGGCGCGACTGAAGTTTAAATTTTCTCTTTTTGGCGTGTTACTTCGCGATGGCCTGTTGTCTAGACTCGGCGGAGGATCACGCCCACGTTCTGGATAACTATTTCCTGGCGGTCGGCGTGATCCTTGGCGCCGATTTGGTCCGCGTGAATAATTGTTTGAATACTTCATTTGACCTGAATATTGAGTTCCGTGCGTTTGATAATGGTTATGGTTATGTAGACCTTGGGGTGGTGCCCTATGAGCGTGGCCGCACCCGCAGAACCAAGAAGGCTGCGGAGGGATGCATGGTGCGCAACCGTGTGGGCATCCGGACCCGCACGGTGGAGCTGCGTACCGAGGTTGGCACGTGTTTGCCGGAGGGGCCGCGGGCTGGACCGTGTTCGCGTAGCAAGAGCCATATGAGTGGCTAAGATATTCCGGTTGTACATGCTGTGGCGGTTCTCGCCACTCAGACCAGGTACGATTGTTGTCGAATGGTGAAGGAGGGGTTGCTAGCAAAAGATTGACCTGGGGTTTAGCCGGAGGGGCCATTTTTTCACTTTCGCGTCGTTTTTATCTATTAAGAGTGCCTCGTCCATGATGTCGGTGAGCGTTGTTTTTCTGGCGGTCATTACGGCCTGAGATAATTTCGGTGGCAAGCCTCGGATGAAGGCTCGCCCCGCTAAGATGTCGAATTTCTCGGGGTCAAAGTCTTCGCCCTTTTCGCCGCGACCGCTGGCAGATGCCTGATAAAGTAGCTTCGTGAAACGATGCGTATACTCTAAGACGGTTTCGTCGTCCCTCATCGGGAAGTTCCCGAGTTCTAGACAGAGTTCCTTATAGGTCTTGTTAGGAGCGTATCTTTTCCGAAGCAATTTTAAAAGGTCGACGACGCTTGTGCAGTTACGTTGTTCTACATAGAATTTAACGTCCTGAACTAATTTATCCATAAGGCCTTCGAGAAATCTGGTTTCCTGGCCGGATGGGACTCGTGACTTTACTCTGTGCATCGCGGTCAGAAAATCCTCGAACGAAACCTTCTCGGGGTCGAAATCAGGGATTTTTTTAAAAATCCGATACACCTTTTTCTCCTCCCTTTCGGCGATAAACCATGAATCGTAATGGGATGCCCCGCATTAACCTGGGCTAAATTAAATATCTATTTTCAGTGACGGATGCGCGTTTCCACGGACCTACAGACACTCTACTCGTGGTTCGCAGCGTATTGACTACGTGTCAGAATAGTCTTCGCAATCAAGTGTAAAGAGCTAGCGAGGGACGGAGCTCCTTGAATGCGGCCTGTCTGGACATAGCTCTGGCTTACCCAGAAACCGATTGCGGCCTGTAGATAAGAGTCTGGTCGTGTCTGAGGAGGCTGCACGAATCACTAAATCTGATTGCTTTCAATATCTAAAGTAATTGATACAGTGGTCAGAGTGTTGGCTGTACCTATAGTTTAAGCCGCGTAATAATAACCACATTTTCCATTATATTTTCATTTAAGGCGAATTCATTGTAATTTCTTTTATATTTTTCATCTAGCTCGGACTTACTGTACTACTAATTTGATTATTTTCTTTTACATTTCTCTTTAGGGCGGAAACATTGTAAAAGAATACAGTAAGACCCCGCTTAACGCTGCTCTGCTTAACGCTGTTTCAGTATTACGTGGTAGTATTTAGATTCCCCGAAATCGCACACGTAATAGTACTTGTCGTATATGTGTGCATTATGCAGCGACGGTGCAGACTATGTATCTTCTGTTTCACTACACTCTTTTGTTAGTCTATCCAGAATAAAGGTTCCAACTGTATTCCCCGAAATCGCATTACAGTACGAACGCATCTTTTTCCTGTGTCACAGTTGATTTATAAGCGGCCATCAATGTTACTTGGTGTATAATGATACAAACATAGTATTTTATTTTATTTTGATAAATTCGGCAATTCTTAATTCTTACAATGGATGATTGCAAAGAAAAAAACAGTAAAGCGACAAGAAAAAGCATTTCGCTGGAGACTAAAATGCAGATGTTAAGGCGATTAGACACAGGCCAACTGCAATCTAATGCCGGCTCTGCATTACATTTGTGAACTTCAACAATACGGACAATATTACAAAACAAAGGAAAAATCGTATCATCAGCAACTACAACCACGACAACTTCTGCAACAAAAATTACCTGTTCTAGAAGCAATGTGATTGAGGAAATGGAAAAACGACTTTCCATCTTGATTGATGATGAAGTCAAGCAATTATAATGGAAAAAGCGAGAACAATTTTTAACCATATTCAGAATGAAAAAGGAGACACCAGTGAACATTTTGTAGCTAGTCGAGGGTGGTTCCATCGATTTAAAAACAGAAATAATCTTCATAACATACGGATTACTGGAGAAGCGGCAAGTGGAGATACAAAAGCAGCTGCTGCATTTCTAGCGACATTAAAAGCAATCATTGAACGAGGGAATTATCCTCTTGAATTAGTTTTCAATTTTGATGAAACGGCCCTTTTTTGGAAGAGAATGCCAAAACGTACATTTTTGTCCCGTGAACAAAAGCGAGCACCGGGATTTAAAGCTGCAAAAGATCGTTCAACACTTCTATTGGGTGGTAACGGTAATGGAGATTTTAAATTAAAACCACTGCTTATTTATCATTCCAAAACCCCAAGAGCAATGAAGTAAATTTCAAAATCAACTCTAAAGATCAGATTAAAGTGCGCTTCAGCGCTTCAAGCGGCAGCACCCACAACGCGTATTAGATTGAGCGAGCGCCCCCGTATCCGGGGACGTAACACACTAATCCTCTAGCCCATGAGTTAGGATTAGTTGAGATAGAACCATAATATTAGTAACACCTTGAACTCAGCAAGAGTGAGATCACGGGACGTTACACCACGGAGAACTTAAACCGTGTTCCAAAGTTGTAACTGCTTGCTGTGCAAATATTTTTTAGAGTGTAAGTAGTCTTCGACATTTACTCTCAGTGTGTTAATTTGATTTGATTTTAATTAGTTGTTTTTTATCAAAAGCCAATGCTATGGATTATTCAGGACTGATGTATAAAAGAGATGTAACAAACGTTCGTCAGGAGTGGGCAGCTCTCCGACAGAATTTAACGGATATGTGGGCTGAAGAAGAACTACAAAAGTACGCCGCAAATATAGATCTCTTCGATCTACGTTACCTCTTTGGAGGGGAGATTGATGTGAGTTGCATGTCAGTTTTTGTTTTCAATTTACTATATTTTATTTAATCTGTATTAATGTGTATTTTATGTTATCTGTTATAGCTGGATTCGTGGTAGCCATTCTAACACCTAATTTGCGACCATGCAAACCTTTCGATCGTGTTCAAACAAGATGATCGTGGACGGATTCCTGTACGAAGCATTTGGAAATCGGCATAAATATACTTGACAACAATTTCTATCCACAACTCTTATTATTAGACAGCTGTAACAACAATCTGAAGCTGAGCATACTAACGTGGTCGCTGACTGTAGTCGAAGCAGAGAACGTATGCAGCTTCTTTGAAGATTCAAGGGATACACGCGCATGTGACAATATTAACTTTTCATTTTTATATTAACCGGCCAGCCACCCAGGGACAATAGTGCAAACCACCACTGCCGGAGTAAAGCCAGCCACCGCCGCTAGGGACCGTATGCACGGCCAGCACAGGAAATCCTCCAACCACAATCATTCACGCCCTGGCGGATGGAACAACTGTAAGGCTGAGGGCGGATAGACGTTTTCGTTATCCAGTAATCATTTCATCATGAATACAATTCCAAGCCTTCAAGTGCTTGTCTTTAAGGCTTTTATTGACTCCGAACGTAAGTAATCTTCAACAATTACTTTTAGTGTGGAAATTTTATTTATTTTTAACTAGTTGTTTTCTTGTTAAATGCTGCAAGTCTAGTTTTCTTTGGTTTGGTGAGGAAGGAGGGACTGAATGATCTTCCTATTAACACATTACCGAGAGGAAACGAGAATTCTTGTTTTATTGAAATATTCAGGGTGACTGGATTGAACTGTTACCAACTTCAGACAAGTGCGACTGCCAAATTGTTGACAGAATTGTAACATTCCGCTGAAGATTAATAAGAAAAAGTTTTTTATTTTTGTTATTATAATTAATTTTTGTGATTAATATTATTGTGATATTTGTTTTGTAATAAATAGTAATATTGAGTATAACAATGTTTGGTTAATAATAATGATACGTCGGTAATAGATCGACATTAGACAGCGTAAAAATCACGCTCGCGAGAAGAGTAGGGATGGTCGCTCCAGAAGGAAGAGTGAACCGGAATGTGATAATATGTATATACGATGTAATGAAACGCGATATACATCGGTTTGACACGAGCGACTATACCGAGGATAATGTTTACAGTATGCTACGAGTAAATAAAAAAGTACCGGGATTAATGAAGGATGAAAATAATGGGTGTATAATGACTAAGTTTGTCGGACTTCGGTCGAAATGTTGCGTGTAGAGGACGCGAAAAAAGTGAAGGGTGTCAAAAGTAACGCCATTAGGACAACTATTTCCTTCGATGATTATATACGTTGCTTGTATGATCGTTTGGAAGTGCATCGTGAACAGAGATGTATTCGTTCAAAATTGCACAATGTATATTCTATATGTGAAGAAAAGAAGGTGCTTAGTCCCTACGATGATAAACGATTCATAATTCCACAATCCACAAGAACATTGCCTTGGGGACATTATAAAATAAATAATTATTCGTAAAAACATAATTTATTCTTTCCTCCACGAGTATCTTTATAAGCCTGTAGGGTTTCGAGTTCATGCAAACCTTGCAATTTCATGAGAGAGAGACCGGAGTTCTTACTCATCTCAGGACTTAGAGTTTGGAGGGGATGTTTTCTCAGTGCTTTATAAACCGACGCGCGTTCGTTTTACTATTCATTATTTGCTAATAACAATGAGCGTGCCACGGCTAGAGAATCTGGCGTTTATGGCCATTATGGAACATAATTGTAAGTAGTCTTCAACAAGTACCCGTAGTGTGTAAATTTTATTTATTTTTAACTAGTTGTTTTTTTCATCTTAACAGCAAAAATGATGCCGCGATTCAAAATAACGCGGTTGGAGAAGGTCGCGGCGCTGCACGCAAAGTGCAAGGAGCGGCAGGAGCGGCAGGAGCGGCAGGAGCGGCAGGAGCGGCGCCGCGAATTTGAATCGCGGTGGGCGGCGACATGGACGGAGGTCGATTTATTCGACCTCCGATATTTGTTTGGGGAGGAAATCGATGTAAGTTGCCAATACGTTTTTATTTTTTATTTATTAGATTTTACTGTGTATTAATGTGTATTTTATCTGTTATAGTCGGACTGGTGGTAGATATTCCCCCCGCCACCATCAAAAGTATTCGACCTCCGATGTTTGTTTGGGGAGGAAATCGATGTAAGTTGCCAATCCGTTTTTATTTTGATTTATTAGATTTTACTGTGTATTAATGTGTATTTTATCTGTTATAGCCGGACTGGTGGTGGATATTCCCTCCCCCGCCACCATCGTAGTTTATACTTTTAGTTTATACTTTTAGTTTATAACATATATTCCTAGTTGATACTCTTAGTTTATAACACTAGTTTATACTCTTAGTTTATAATACTAGTTTATACTTTTAGTTAATACTTTTAGTTTATAACACCAGTTTATACTCTTAGTTTATAACATATATATTCTTAGTTTATACTCTTAGTTTATAACACATATACAATTATATATAACCGTTATTAGTGTAATTGATTCTTTACCTCACCCTTCCCCATACTTCATTAATGTAATATAATATGAAAATAAAAATTATATATAACCGTTATTAATGTAATTTATTTTGCCTGACCCTTCCCAATAATATAATCTATAAGGACATGTCCTGACTGACCCGTCAACGCCCAGCCCAAACCCCCGAACCTAGAAACATGGTGCAAATCGGGATTCAAATTCTCGAAGTTATTTTATTTATAAGAGCGGGCGAAGCTGCGAATGCACGAAGGCTTTGTATTCACTAACTCGCACGTGTTCGCTGATCCAAGTATCTTTATACGCATGCAGGGTTTCGAGTTCTTGCAAACCTTTTAATTTCATGTCGATTCCGAGGTGTTACAAACATGTAAGATATCTGGCAGATTATTCTCAGAATGTGTCAGTTGTTTTCATTGTTAGAAATGGAGGGAGATGATTCCTCTTTGCTTTATAAACGCATCAACGCGGCGTTTATACCATTAAAATTACTGCCATTACAATGGAAAAATTGACAAATTTGCAAATTCTAGCATTAGAGGCGTTCATCGCCTCTCAGCGTAAGTAGTTTTTCAATAATTACTTTTAGTGCATAGATTTTATTTGTTTTTAATTCGTTTTTTTTTTTGTTAACAGCCGCTGCCCTGCGATCAATGGGCTATGTCCATATAACAAATTTCCCAAATATTCGCCGGGAGCGAATAGAGAAACGGCGGAATTGTACAAAAGTATGGGCGGAAGCCAATTTTTACTTACCGCAGTTGTTCCGGGAGTAGTTGGATGTGAGTTACTTGCCCGTTTTTTTTTTTGTTTTATTAGATTTTTACTATGTATTAATCGATATTTTATTTTATCTGTTATAGCCGAAGGCGAGGAAGATAATAATAATAATAATAATAATATAATAATATAAGTAATATAAAAATATAATAAATTATATATATAACTGCTATCGATGTAATTTAGTTTTGCCACACCCTTTCCCATACTTCCTTTAATAAGTTATAAAATATCGGCGAGAAAATAAATATATAGTAATGATAAAATAAAAGAATTTTTTTGTCACACCCTTCCCCATACATATTTTAATAATATAGGAAAGTTATAAAGATAAAATAAAAGTATATAATCATTATCAATGTAATTTATTTTGCCACACCCATCCCCGTACTTGTAACAATATAATAAAATAAATAATATGACAAAGTTATATAATCGTTATTACTGTCATTTATTCTTTGCCTCACCCTTCCCCCTACTTCATTAATGTAATATGAAAATAAAATTGTAAAATCGTTAATGCGATATTAAAATTATTCAATCATTATTCTTTGCAATGTTCAAGTTCTTGCGAACCTTGCAATTTCATGTGAGAGAGAGAGAGGCGCCCGATTCGGAGTTCTTGCAAATTTGCAATTTCGCGAGATGCTGAAAGTCTAGTATTTGGATGTATTAGGATTGGAGGGGGTATTTTCTCGGTGCTTTATAAACCGATGAGTTTTCATTATCCACTATTCATTTCGTTATCCGCTGCTCGTTTCGCGTTATTCAGTTTACGATGGCCACCGTTCCGCGACTTGAACTACTTGCCTTTAAGGCACTTATTGAGCAGTACTGTAAGTAGTCTTTAACGATTACTTGTCTTGGTGTGTTAATTTTATTTTTAACTAGTTGTTTGTTAAAAGCTAAAAGGTTAGGATTAGTGCCAATAAAAAGATTCATCGAAGTGCGCCGGAAGCGTGCAGACCATCGGTTCAGCCAGATGTTAATGTGGGCCGAAGGTTGGAATCCGAATCATGAAGGCTTATTCGATTTGAGGGCTCTGTTTGATGAGGAAATAGATGAGGGCCCTATTTGGGGAGATATTGATGTGTATCACCATGTCTACCATACGCGGAAAATTTAAGTGGTCAATAAATGCAATCCGATGCCAATTGGAGGAGATACTGATGTGAGTTGCCCGTCCGTTTATGTCTTTAATTTATTAGATTTTACCTAATGCGAGTTTTATTTTGTCTGTTATAGCCTCCACCTCCCAGTTAATTGTATATAATGTATTATTGTATTGTATTATGTATTAAAAAGTATTCAAAATTATCAATATAATTTATTCTTAGACCAACCTCCATTCATTTATAAAATAACATTCCCCTGTAATAAAAGTAAACACAGAATAAAGCCGAAAAATTATTTATTCACATAATCTGCATAATTACAAACATTTTTAAATATACATTACAAAATATTGTTCGCTCCTATCCATGAATTGTGCGTAGAATCAAACCCCAACCATTTGACGAAAACTTTATTTCCCTTTCGTTGTAGAACCTTCTCCACTAAGTATACATCGCGATTTTTTACTTTTTGTAGCTCATATTCGTAGAACCCGCCAACCAACGGTTGTTTTTGCATATCTTGCAAGAGATACGTTACAGGATTTGTTCGTTGAATTTTAATAATTGTGAAAATTTCAGTTGTCCAATTCGGCGTATAACCCTTTGCGAATAAGGTTTTGTATCTACTAACTCGCACGTGATCACCGACCTTGTACTTGGCCGGAGCTGCAATCTTTATGTTAGAATATACGGACGATAAGAGTTTGTCCGCATGTTCCGGTGTTACGTCGACGGGGCGCATTCTAATCGTACGATGCCTTCTATTATTATAATCTTAGACCAGCCTCGGTAAGACGGTTGTCCACGCGTAGTTTCCATTAAGCGTGAACTTTTTCCACATTTCGTTTTTCAACGTCCTATTCCAACGTTCTATTATCGATGCTTTCATTACACTGTGCGTAGAGTAATGATTTATATCGTATTCTTTCATAAAATTTTGGAATTCTGTATTATAAAATTCCTTTCCCTTATCCGTTTGAAGATTTTTCGGTTTTCTTCCATCATTCAAAACGTTTAAAAATGCATCCGTAACGTTTTTTCCATTTTTCGTTTTCACTGCTACGGCCCAAGCGTATTTAGATAAGACATCGATGACGGTGAGTATGTAATTGTGGCCATTGTTGATTCGTGCATACTGTCGCATCTCTACAAGATCCGCTTGCCAGAGATCATCGTAACCCCGTACAATGACTCGTCTACGTCTAAAGTTACGTCTCGCTGGCGCATGCAACTCGTTGACCAGCTGTATCTTCTCGTCCGTGATATGATTGCTCTTCACCTTCTTCATGTTTGTACACTAACATCATGCTTTACGAACGTGTCAATTTATAATCAACCCGGCTTCTCGAAGTTCTTCGACTATAGAAATGATCTCGTTGTCATGCCCCGTATGTCCTGCGGATTTCGAGGATACGAGAAGACATAATCGATCGACGAGCTCGTTTGGGTCATTCCAGTGCACGTAGTCCACCGCGTTATCGTTAGCCACCATATCGAACGGTATCAGATTGCCTCCACGCCGCTCGCTCTTAAGCAATTTTGCAATGATATATTTATACTTGTAACCCTTCTTACTTTTCACAAGCCCCGACGAGATATGGCTGCGTCTATGAGCGTTCGACGACTTTAATATTTCCGCGTATTTGTGTAAATCAGCATCGTTGAACAACGTGTCATCGGGCATTCTCATAAATAGTAATTCGTACAAACCAGTTGTTCCTCTGTACCTCACTCCATTAATAATCACATCGTCGTTTTTGTTTACGTCGAAAACTGAACTTCTAAGCATTAATTTGTTGCGTTGTACGTATATTCCATACACGTCATCTATCTTCTTCTCACGATCGGTAAAGAGTAATTGAATGTATTTAGCCGCCAACGGCCCCAAATTTTCCGTGAAATGGCTACGTATGTTTTCGCTAGGCTTGTCCAAAATTCGCTGCATAGAAACATTAAGATTCTCGTCGCTGTCGCCGTACGTATCAACGGCATGTATCGATTCTTCACGATGAAAATCGGGGCGATCTTTCGTCACATCCACCGACCGTTCACTCGAAGATGTGCCAGGTTCGGAATAAATGCGTGTTCTTGCAGTTTGTGTGCTTTGAGGGTTAAGAAAAGGAGTTGACGTCAATTTTTGCGGTTCTTTAATATTCAAAGTTGGGAATGTCGACTCGGATTTTATATCGATCGTGTCTGAATGTGGCAATTCCGCGGACATATTCTCGAGAATTCGTTCCAGCGGTTCTACCACGGGTCTCAATCGTTTTTCGATGACTCTCTCTTCGTCGATGCTCTCCGATTTGAGAGCTCTGCGTTTTTTGCGTATAGCATTGCTTGTTTTAGCTATAGCATTCGCAACTTTACTCGATTCTTTATTATTACTATTATCCATTGCAAAGAGAAGACGTCTACTCGCTAAGCGTTCTATCGAAGGACTAAATGTTACAGAAATCACTAAATGTTAAATCCTTTTCTGTAACGACCACGTTCCATCGAGCTATCCTTGTCGATTATTACGAAACCATACTTCTGTTCCCAACACTGTGTGCACAATTTACAAAAATTTTCGTACGACATATCTGTATTTACATGATCATTATAAATGTGGCGTAGATTCGTGCCATCTTGTTTGAACACGATCAAAAGGTTGGCATTGTCGCGAATTAGGTGTTTCGGTATTCTCCCATAAGTCTGACAGAGATAAAAACAGTCCACGCGCGAGTGCCTGCCCATAGCGAAATATTCTCTTATCACGTCTTGCTTGTCGCATGCAACGTCATCGAATATAAACACCGAATCGGGCAGCGCCGCGTTCGGTGGCACGACTTCGGTATTATTTGAAAATGAAAAGTATCCGATTTCAGGAACGTTTGTCAAAATTCTTTCAAGATATTTGTACTTTGGTTGTTGCAATGATTTTGAGTATACATATACGTTATTGAATAATACACCGTTCGGGCTCTCGATCAGACTGATTACGACGTTCGTTTTACCGCAGTTCGATGGACCGCAAATTATACCACGTATCGTATTCGGCAAAAGGGGTCCGTGTCGTTGCCGACGATCGTTCATGCGTGTTGTCCTCTCGTCTACATCGAGAATAATGATAGACAGGGGCTGCTTTGCGAAACGCATATCGTCTATATAATAACCATATATTTAACGATTCAGTCTCTTTATAGGTTGTGGAAAAGCTGCTTGCCCGCGTCGTGAACGCGCTTTAGCCGCGGCCATAGACGAGCTTTAATCGCGATTAACCCTTTTTCTCCGCGGCGATAACACGCTTTAACCGCGATTAACCCTTTTTGTCCGCGGCGGGGCGGCGGCGGCGGCGGGCACGCGGTGGTGGCGGGCACGCGGAATGCAATTCGTAACCGAGCCATCAAATACGCATCCAAGCAACAACGTGACCGAAAGTCTGTCTCGACGACGCTCGCTCAATCTGTATTAGATTGCACATCGACACGTGTCTACCTGTAAACATGGATTTCACCCTACCCCCACTCATGTTAACCGCGTCAGCAAGCCGTCAAAGAGGCATCCAAGCAAAACGTGACCAAAAGTCTGTCTCGACGATGCTCTCTCTATCTGTACCAGATTGCACATCGACACGTGTCTGCATGTAAACATGGATTTCGCCCTACTCCCTCGTGTCTTTGAAATAGAAGAACATTCCTTTGTATCTCCTACATTGGAATATGAAACATAAACGTTACACATACAATCGTTTTAGGTAAAACAACATTAAGACGCATAAAGTATATTTTTACTAAATAGATTTTATCATTTTACAGTAATGAACAAAATTAATAAATGATATTAAATGTTTCGTGTTTTAAGACAAATGTAACAATTTTTCTTTTTCGGTGGAGGTCCATCTATGTGCGTGTCATCCCCCGGCCGGTTATAATGTTCCATACACAGCTCTTCATCTTCCTCCTTCCTTTTTTTTAACCACCATTCTTTTAATATCGATACGTTTCTCATAGCACATGCTCCGTTGTGCGCGATGCATGCCATATGTTTATCCATCCATCCATCCTGAATATGCTGGCTCTTGGTTGTCAAATTCGGTAGATCGTCATCTTTGTTCAAAACCTCTATATTGATTGGACTGACTGAAGGATAAAGTTTCTTCAGCCATTTTTCTTTCTCAATGCTCTTGACGTATACAGATCCATGAATACTATCTTTCAAACACGAAGCGGCACACTCTTGAAGGCGTGAATACGGCACGGTACCATCGTCCCACTCAAAACCATGATGATTTTGCGTCAACCATTTTATTTGTCTTAATTCTGCTTTCGACAATTTTCTCTTAGCAAATGGAGGCGCAAAGATGAAACATTGTACACGATTCCCATTCTGGAAGATGGCAAATTCCTTTACGAATAACTCGTTCGTATCGCTTTTGAAGCCTTGAATGTCCACGAATGTTGGTACGTTCATTTTGATTAGTTGAATTTGTGGCGAAAAATGACTGGTTTTGCTGTGGAATGATCTCATATAAACCCTCTTCCACTTAAGAGAGTTTGCGCACTACATTGATCAGTGGATTGTACTGCACGATACGATCGTGAATGATCAAACAGTAAGCGCTAGTATTTTCAGGAACGTTTTCACTACACTCAAAATCGATTCTTACATCGATTGTAGCGCTTTTTATCGATTCGTTCTGATGCGAGCAATCAATGACAACGAACGGGCCGTAGCCAAAAAAGAGTATCTTATCGTATAGAGCTCCGTCATCACCATTACTGCACATTGCTCCGTAATATGACTTTCTGAATTTTGCATACATGTCGTAAAGGACAGAGTATCTATTTTTATTAAAGTCAAGATTCAAATTGTCATACGGATATGAATCCGAATTTAAATACAATCGAAAATTGGTGAGTTTGCAGTCATCAAATTTGGTGATATGTCTATTGAGCCTATTTTTTTTATCCGTTTGTAATGCAAATACAGTAATGCTTCGAAATAAGCAAGTGGCTCGGGACCGAACAGTTGCTTATTTCGAAGCAGGTACCTATTCGGCTTGACTTTGTTCTTGAAACGGGACGATAGAAAACGCGAGAAACGAGTGAGAGATCCGAGGTAGCGGCAAATCATAAAGTGATCGGTCGAGCAGCGATGTTATTTTTTGGACAAGGATAGAATATAACATGCCCTCTCATTCTCGCACTATGCTTTATTTCGAAGCAAATATACCAGACTGAGAAAGCATTATATATATTCCATCCTTCTTCTACTAACCGATGTCACTGCTCAGTCGAGCGTGAAATTTATTACCCTAAACATCGGCTTCGCGCTTTGATGGACCTCTCACTCGTTTCTCGTACCTCTCACTTTGCGGGCGACTTCAAACAAAGAAGAGGGGATAGCGACTTGCTTATTTCGAAGCAGAGACCACTTGCTTATTTCGAAGCATTACTGTATTACATATCGTGGTTTCTCTAATTGCGTAGCTGCTTTAATGCTCCATGTATGTTTAGTGGTTGCTTGTAACATTGGATACTCGTATAAGTCCCAGGAACGGTAACTCATAATTATCGTTTGACCGTTTCCAAGGATGCGCAACAATGAAAGTTTGTGCCTTTCTTCGAGCGTGACATGTGGCATCCTCCACTGTACTTTGTATAGTTGCAGCGTGTATTTTGCACCATCTGTTCCAAAAATAGCGTTTTTGTC
Source organism: Osmia lignaria lignaria (assembly GCF_051020975.1). Lineage (NCBI taxonomy): Eukaryota > Metazoa > Arthropoda > Insecta > Hymenoptera > Megachilidae > Osmia > Osmia lignaria. The sequence continues at coordinate 5,386,845 of NC_135039.1, forward strand.
GTCTCGCGACCGAATCAGAATCAATTCATGATGCGCATTAATCACTATTCGTTTGTAATCTTCGCAGAAACCGAGCAGCATATTTAGAGGAACACAAAAGTCAAAGTAGCCTCCTGCATTGGGTATGTCTATTCAGCCAGCGTTTTCAAGCATTTTCGATCTTGTCGTTGTCAACGATACTCCATTTTTTATCATAGTTGTTATTCCAACGTTTTTACAACGATCAATCTCCACGCCGTTTAATTCATATCGAATTTCATCAAACATAAATCCGGCGCAATTCATTTCTAGTCCAACTGAAGTTCCTGCAATATTGTCATCGTTGAGAATGAGTTTTCCTTCGACGTAAAGGTAACTCTCACTAGGAAACGTGTACAAATCCTGTTGTTGAATGGGAATTCGTATTTCCCATTGTTTCCGAACGTTGTGTTGGCGTATGGGCTGTAACTATGTAATTCGATCTTTGTAATTCGATCATCAGAAATGGGTAAACTGACAATGTTCAATGGATCCATCATTTTCGTTTCTTAATCACAAAACCCAACGATTGCAGAAATTGCGCGTTTTATCGCTCAAATCTTGCGATGTGTTCAGTTTGGAGATATTGTCCTTACTAAATGATTGTAAAGAGTCATCACCGTTTAATACATGATTATCATTCCTGCAACCGTGGCAATTGCTGCAGCAAGTACAGTTTGTGCGTTTGTGATTGAAGTTCTGGTTCCATCCATTTTCTAACGATCCTTTTAGCAACTCGTTCAACGGGGCGCCCAATAATGCATTCGGCGGATTGTTGATCGCTTGAGTTTTAGCATCTGTGTACAACAGCATTATTTCTAGTAATGTTTGGCATAAGTGCTGCTTCTTCTCTTGAAAGGCTATTAAATGAATGGATATTTAACGTATATTAAACGGCCGCGTCGTCGGAGCGTTCAACGATGTGCTCTTGCGATGTGTCCGATTTGGATATATTTCCTCTACTGAATGATTGTATAATTGTCATCGTTTTTACATCATTATCCTTACTGCGGCTGTCGTAAAATGTTCAGCATGCCATTCGAGCCGTTCGAGCCGTTCAGCGGGCCGTACGAGCTGTTCGCGGGCCGTTCGAGCCGTTCAGCGGACCGTTCGAGCCGTTCAACAGGCCATCGATTATGTTTATATTCATGTTATTTTTTACACCGCCTAATTTGAAGCCTCACTGTCATTTCTTCTCCACGGAAATTTATCAGATTATTGTTTTGATCGGTAATGCGTATACTAAGGTGATCAATGGCTCTCACGATAACTGGAAGATAAATGACGTTCGTAGGACTTTCCGAAATTTTATATCCTGGCAGCACGCGCGGTGAAAACTCATGAATGGTATGAACACATTGACCGTTGCTATACGCACCAGTTGTAATATTACATTCGATCCTCAGCACATTTACTTTCATAATATTTACCGGTATATCCGACTCGTGCCATTGCCCCGGCGGTAATATGCGATATGTAGAAAACCCGAGAAGCGATCCAATAATATTTGGTTTGGTAAAATCAATTGTATAATCACTATATATTTCACTTTTCAAAGTGCTGTTATTTGTACGAAATAAAATGATTTTTGTCTTGTCCATTATTTTCTCTTGCATGTATTTATTTAGCGCTTCGAGTTCGTACGAACCATCCGGTATCGTGATCTCACCATCGGCATCAAAGTAAAATTTATTGTTTGTAAAGTCAACGTTCGGTATTGTGTTGAAAGCTTGAAAATCAACGAGTCCGAGTTCGTAATTATCATCCTTCAAGTCTATAGGTGGAAAGTAATCAGTGCTAAGCACAGAATTTTTTCCGCTTAACGTAAACGTCAACGACATCTTTGCAACTGTGAAGACTATGTGCATCGAAACTATTTTATACATTTCCGGCTAAAAAATGCAAGCAGAGTTGTCCGCATACACTCGTATTGAATTTTTGATACTGCGCGTGATTGTATAAAATCGTTACATGGTTTCCGAAGTAGTTTATTAACTCTGTCGGTGGCCTCAGATTTCCAAAAGAGTCGAAATATTTTGAACACTAACATAAATCGAATCAACAAATCTTCTTGTTACTTTTCCGCGGCACCATTACTTTCTTCTTTGGCTAACAATATTCCAGCAACGCGCGGAGACAAAAGTATTTTCCAATCTGGTGCGAATTCTTTTTTTGTGCTAATTCGAAGATCAAATGTGCATATGCATATTGTACGACTATCGTATAGGAAGTGAAATTTTTTCCTGGGATGTTTGGGTTTATATAGGTAGAGAGAGAAGTTGTAAATGATGCAATACATTATGATTTATTAAAGTATAATTTCTAACATAATTTGTAACATAATCCTTTTTTCTCTGTTAAGATGCTGCTGATGCGGCTGTTATTATTGCCTGAATACCTAAAGCTACTAATTTGCAATCAATAATTGAATTTGGATCATAAATATCAGTTTCTTTGATATGCCGCACAACCTCTGCAGGCACTTTTACATCCCCGTATCCCCGAACTAATGCAACAAACTCTTTAAATTTTTGTTCCACCGAATACAGATTATCATATAATGCATTATGCATTTCAACTATACAATCATTTAAAATTACCATTTTCTCAAATGTTTTTTTCATCATGCACATACATATATCATTGCTAATCAATTTAATTACGTTTTCACCATATAGCACTCCAAATTCAACACTTATATTATTAAAATTAATATTGTCGCGTGAACATTTTAATCGTCAAAGAAGCTGCATACGTTGTCTGCTTCGGCTACAATCAGCGACCATGTGACTATGCTCAGCTCCAGGCGGTTGTTTCGGCTGTCTGATAATACGAGTTGCGGGTAGAAATTGTCGCCAAGTATATTTATGCCGATTTCCAAATACTTTGTACAGGAATCCGTCAATGGATATTTTCGGCCCAAAATTCTGCATGATAATTGTGTTGCGATTCTAGAACAAATAAATACCGTTTAAGTATGTTATTAGAACAAATACCGACAGCGTTAAATGAAATGTGTTTCGAACACTTACTTCACGTCATTCTGATGTTTTGTCATTTTTTTGCGTGCCTCTTCTTCTTGAGTAGAACTTGCGGGGCGCTTCCTTTGGCAAAAAAACTCTTTGAAACTTTGAGAATACATATTTCACTTTTCATAATACAATCTCGCGAACGATGCGCTTGCGGTGATGGTCAATTTGGTTTTGCGTGTGCTTGAAACTTTAGCAAACCCCCTACCTTCTATAGTCACGAATTGCAGTGTCAGATTTGCTGCGTCAACAAAAAACTCATTTCCAAGACGTAGAAAAAATCATTTCCAAGACGTAGAAAAAAGTGGTCTTCCGATAAGAACAAACAGTTCAAGGTCATGGAGGGTGGGGGTAGGGTGTTATATTTCTGCCGACGGTGGTGTCAAATTTCAGTTCAAGGTCATGGGGTGGGGAGAGGGGGCGGAGAGAGGGGTATCATATTTCTGCTGATGGTGTCAAATTACTGCTGAGTCAGCAAAAAAAAATGCTGACGCCAGTGATTTAGAATCCGCATAGAACAACTACTTAGTTCCCTTCGCGATTTTCGCATACAACACCTCCGTGCACGAGGGTACAAAATTTAGCCGGTTCGAATTAATCTAGGAGAAACGTGCACGATGTCCTACCGCATTTTCCGCCAACGACGATCTTCCAACTTATGACGGTTATATACAAGATCTTAATGATCGTTTGAACGAAATGCAGGAAATTGCGGGAAATAATTTGAATCGCGCGAAAATCAGGTCGAAGTCGTATTATGACGCGAGAGCGCGTCCATTTAAAGGTAAAATAGGAGACATGGCATACGTCCTGGTTGAGCCAAGGGTAGGGAAGTTTGGCAAACGGTATCACGGTCCCTACGAAATAGCGGAAATTACACCAAAGCATAACGTCGTATTGAAGGATGAAATGGGTAACTTCTTTTCTAGGCATGTAGACAAACTGAAATTCTGGAGGACAGAAAAAACTTGATTTCGATGCACAGTTGGCCTTTTTACTTGCGAATTAGAACCAGATGATTCAACAAAGAGGCAACCGAGATTCTGTGGAAGGGTCGACTGGCGCATTGCGTTTCTTTGTATACTTTCTTTGCAGGAACGGTTCACACGATGAAAGCGCCAGCGTTTATCGAATTTCTATGTTAAAATCTTGCGATCATTATCCGTGTACTTTGTATACCCAGACTAAACGATGACTACCTACAACGTCCGGAAGGAGGACAACGAGGGACGAAGGCTGTTCGTGGCCAATTTGGCCCCGTTCACCCGCAACAAGCTCCTGTTGAAGGTGTTTGCCGAATTCCAGCCGCAACACACGGCTATAATCCGGAAGCCGACAGGGACGACCAGCTTTATAACCTTCCCAACGGCGGCACAGGCAGGCGACGCCCTCGCTTGGGCCACGAGAACGGGCCCAACTCTCCACAAACGCAAACTCTCGGACAAGAGGGCTGACTCTTGGCACGAGGCTAACTTAATTCGTCCGAGACCTCGCGTCGATCCGTTCCCGGGCTTACCTCGGACCTATTCGCCTGCATTGCCGATCGAGGTCATAACCAGGATTGCCAGGCTACTCCGATTCAGCGACCGGGCAAAGATGGAGGGAGTTTGCCGTGCTTGGAGGCAAGGTGCCCTTGCCTCGTACTCTACAATTCAGGAGCTCAGCTCTAATGATTGGCGGTGGCCGGACGGCTGGGAGGGAAAAAGGAGTACCACCGAGGCGTTTTACTGGGCCGTGCAACGCATGGGCCCGTACGTTAGGAGCTTGCTGCTGGACGACACTAGCGTAACCGGCAGACTTCGGCCTCAAATCCTCTCGATCGCTGTCCGCGGGTGCCCATTTTTAGCGAGCGTGAATTTAACCGGCGCGACTATTCGCCCTCCCGCGATCCGCGATTTAACGCCGTCCGCCGCGAACTTACGCGAGCTTTGGGTGGGGAAGTGTCACGGACACTTAGACACCGAGTTGGAAAAATTATTTGCGGTAGCATCTCAGCTTACTACTTTCGGGGCTACGGGGACCGAATTTCAGGGAAAGTCGATGCTCTGGATGTCGCGATCAATTAAGACCTTGCGACTTCGAAATTGCGCCGCGCTTTTACCCGAACCAGTGGCTGCCACGTTGGCGTCCTTGCGCTGTCTCACCGACCTAGAGCTAGCACAGTGCCAGGCTTTAACCACCGTGCAACCTCTTCAAACCCTGATGGGAAACGAGCTAATCCACACCACCTTGGAAGAGCTGCGAATACACGGAATCAGCCTTGACCCGACATACCGCGATCCAGACATAGAGGACGTGGAAGTCCCCGAGGACCTCCAGATGCCCTACGTCGAATTAAATGCGGGGCCGGCGGATGAAGGCGCAACTCTTGCGACTGTGTTTCGCAACCTGAGAGTGCTGGAGCTACGATTCTGCGGGTGGGTAGCAAATTCACAGGTAATACATATTGGACAGTATCTGAAGAACTTGGAGCGCCTGGATCTGTCTGGCTCTTCCAATATTCGCGGCCAATTTGCCTTGGAGCCGCTGGAGTCACTCACCATGCTCCGCCAGATCCACCTAGTAAACCTCCACCCGAGCGTCGGGATACAACCGCTGGCATTAGTACCTACCCTGGAGGAGATCCAGTGCCGTGACTCAGCAGGGATCACCGATGAAGAAGCCTGTCAGGTAGTCCGCGGGTGCCCCGCACTGACGAGATTCAACATCGAGGGGTGCCAAGGAATCACGCAGCAAGCTGTCAGGGGGATTACCGAGATCGTCCGCCGAGAGGGCAGAGCCGCGGTGCTGTGCCTCTGGGTGGGTGAAACAAATGCTCAGCGTTGATCAAGAGTTCCGCAGTCTCTGCTTCTCCGGGTATACCACGATCGGGCGTTTCAACCGTTTCTGCAGTGAGCGCGGGAGGGCGAAGCGCGTTGCGGCGCAAGCACCACCACGCGTACGCACCCCCACATCGCCGGGGACGGCAATGATTCGGGGGGGGGGGGTATTGTTACGTCCGGGTTCATTTCTCATTAACCCGACCTTACGTTCCTCATCGGGTGCGCTGCATCTGGAAACTTTCCACGTGAGGGGCGCAAGGAAGGGCCTTTCTTATCTTACTTTTCCTCGTTTACCTGTTCGCGCTCCTCCGATCTTGTGCTCTTCCGTCGGGTGCGTGTGCACTTGGAAGTGATTCCTTACGGAGAACACAAGAAAGGAGATTGAGATTAAAATTATAATTCTCCTTTTTCCTTTTCTCTTATTAGTTTCAATAGTTTAACCATCAATATACCAAATTTGTGTACCTCGCCAGTGCGAAGCACTTGGAGATAATCCCAGGCGAAGCACACAAAGGAGGCTATATTTAGTTCTTTCAAATAATACGAGTCAACCTTTCCTTGGGATGATTACCTAGTCGAAACTACGCCGCGACAAAAACTTCGAAAGTCGAAACCGTTTAGGGAGAGGTATCGTAAACATCTTTCGCCGCGCGGTTAAGCAGTGCGACGCACTTGGAAATTTCCCAACTTAACCGTGCAATATAAAGAAGAATTTTCTTCTATTTTATTAGCGAGGTACCTCTCATACCTATAAAGCATGCGTCAGCCGACCCTTCCACGAGGAATGAATGTAATTAAGAACAAAGCGATTGGAATTGAACGGAATGAAACTGTTTGAATGATATTGGAATGCGAGGGTTTGCGTGACAACCGCTGTAGTTCGAAATTGTTCACGAATGTTCGAGACAAGGGTCGATCGAGACAATAAACATCGTCGTTAAACGTTAAACGTAGAACGTTTCTGTTACGGCGTAACGGCCAAATTGGTTAGAACACATGTATCAAGTTTTTTGTCCTTTAGCAAGTTTTTTCTGTGACCGAACGTCTTGGGTGAAACGCAATCCGGACGTAATTTGATCTCTAACACGTGCGTCGATAATCCATGCGGATTTGAAGGCTCATGCCAGACAATAGAACCAATTACGGAGCATGCCAGAGATGACACCCCCTCCCAACCGGCCAACGAGGCAATATAAGCGCCCGTCAGAAAAATCGGCAGATCATTCTGCTCCAAAGCGTACAACGAGCGGAAACGTGAAATTAAATAGAGAAATTGATTTGCAAAATTTAAAGTGATAGAGTTTTATTTCAAATACACACTGGCAGTTAATGTCTGCCAAGGTAGGCTAAGCATGCCAGAAGGTTTCCTTCAAAACCACAATATATTGCTTAGCATCTAAACAGTTTCAAATATACGTAAACCGTCGAAATACGAATAATAACGTTAATAACTAATAAGCGCGGAACGAATATTAACTAAACGCGACACGCATGTATCCGCAATTTGTCGACGATTATAAAACACCGGTTGCATCTCGCGTAAACCGCTAAACAAAGAGATTAATAGAATAATTAACGAATGAATAATAATTAACATTATTCAACTAATGATCATTGAAAACAGTAAAACAAATATTTGCAATAAAACGAAGACCTCTTTCGATACCGGAAACGTCATTGTAAAAGCCTCTTTAATTAGCAAATTCGAATAAATTAAGTCGTAGTAGATTTCGAGTATTCCAGAAAACCTTAGAATTGCGACGCATGAAATCCGCCGTAGCGTAAGAGGGGTAGAAAGAAATGGACAACCTTAACCCTTTGACTGCTAAAGGCGTATATATACGCCCTCACAAATACATCAATATATACGAAAAGCGTATATATACGCCCTCATAAACCCATCAATATATATCATATTTCTGCTGACAGTGTGGTGTCAAATTACAAAAAATGCTGACGCCAGTGATTTAGAATCCGCATAGAACAACTACTGCCCCGCATCATCTTTATTTTTTGCGAATAGGACGTTTTTCGATTCTGGGATGCGCCCAGCATCATCTTTATTTTCATTTGCGAATAGGACGTTTTTCGATTCTGGGATGCGCCCCGCATCTTTATTTTCGAAATATTTGTCTTCGAAAACTGCATTAGCTTGAATCGTCGTTGTCGACGATTCCCATTCTTTCCGTCGCCTGCAAAGTAAAACGAATGTAGGACAATTCACACAAGTTACTGAAATGTACATATAAATTGTTAGCACTTACAGTTTTTTATAAGCTTTTTTGAGGGAGAGTCTTCTGGTATTTTTTTTATTTCCCATTTGTGGTTATTTTTTTCACAAATGCTTGGAAATTTTATCAATAATATATATGTATGTATGTCTTCTATGCGAAGATGTCTTATATATATGTATGGTTTCTATGCGAAGAGGCCTTATTGTTAGAAATAAAGAAATAACAACGACAGCCATGGCAACGCTCTAAAAAGAAACGAAACGCCAACGCGCTCTCGTTTTCCAATTTCACTGGCGTCGTTGAACTTGGACCGTGCACAAGGTTTCGGAGAAAGTGAACAGAAAATGGAAAAAGGCGACAGTAAGTGTTTCTTGTTTTCCTTACTTCGCGAATGTCATTGACAATTATAATAAGGTGACCATTTGTACCAAAAATATTTTTTGCTTTGTCTCATATACAGTGGGTTTATATGAGCCTATAATGAAAATTTAAAAAATGTCTTTGGTAGATTCAAATGAGTTATGTGCATGGTTTTAATATTTCATCGAGACCGGTAAATGCATTTAGAAGTTACAATTAAAATTTCCGAGAATCGCAATCTAAGAACATAACTAGTCACGCTCTTAGATGAAAAGCCACGATTTTCAGAAATTGTAACTTCTCAGTGCATTGACCGATCTCAATGAAATTTTCAGCATACACATAACATATTTTTTACACATGTCATATTTTACATTTTCATCACAGGCTCAAATAAAAAAGTTAAAAAATTGCCTTTTCTAGACTCGTGTCCACAAGATAAAAGCGGTGATCTCCAACCGCAACCGCAACCACAACCGGAGCCGCTGTTGCAGCTGCAAGAGCAGGTGCAGCAGTTGCGGTTGCAACCAGAAGTTGTACCGCAACCATTGTTGCAGATACTGCAGATGCAGCAGCAGCAAATGCTGCAGATGCAGCAATTGCTGCAAAAAATAGAACAGGCTCAGTATATCGTAAGTCGTTTTTGTACGTTCCTGTTTATACGTTATTTCTACTATTCTTTGTTTACACATAATAACATAATATTTATTTTTGCAGCCGCCCCCAGTACCACAGCAACAGCCGCAGAAACAACCGGCATGACATACAGTAAGTCCTATTTTTCGCGTTCATGTTTATACGTTGTTTCTGCTATTTTTTGTTTATATATAATAATATAATATTTATTCTTTCCGTAGCCGTATCAACTGCACGTGTCACAGCTGAACGAGCTGTATAAGCCTGAGGTGCAAAACGTAAGTAGTTTTTTTACTTTCCTGTTCGTACGATTTTTCTGGTATTCATTGTTTATGAATAATAACATAATATTTATTTTTCCAGTCATACAGAACAAAAAAGCAGCTCATTCGCCAATATAGAAGAAAGATGAATAAGCTGCGACGCGATACAGCGCTACCGTCCAGCCGCGGTCGCGGAAATGGCAGTGGAGGCGGACGTGGTCGCGGCTGTAATGGCCGCAACATAGCTTTTTATTTTTAAATTTTTCTTCTTCTTATTATTATTATTATTATATTATTATTCTTATATTTTTATTATTATTATTATTATATTATTATTCTTATTATTATTATTTTATTTCATGTTTTTTATTTTTTGTATATATTTTTAACTTTTTTATAATTATATAATATTTTCCGCTACTTATGGTGTAGTCATTTATTCCCCTATTCCTTATCCTCTGTACTGACGAAGTACATGGGTACATTCACGATTTTCTTTAGACGGATAAACTAACTGGCATTCGATTTGTAGGAATTCAGAGTACAATTCTCCTTATTCTGTGCACTGCCGTCAGGCAAATAAAATATTTTCTTTTTTATTATATATTTTGTTTACAGTTATTTTATACCCGTCCCTTTCCTATATCCCTCCAAAAAGGAAAAGTGTGAATTATGTATATATACATTCATTTTTCACAATCAGATCATGACGAAGATTGTATATAAATGTACATATTGTGAAGTCGCAGTATCCTCTCTCTCACCGAGTCCTCTGCGCACTTGTATAATTATCTCTAAGCTACTGATTAGGTAGAGATTCTTACTTACCTTTCGCTGGGCGCGGATACCTGTAGAGATGAGTCGTCTTGGTTAGTGGAGTCGGTAGGGTAGATGGTCTAATTGAGGTTCACGCACTTCCGATCACAACAAATGTTTATTTGGTTCGAGTACAATCTTTAACTTGCGCGCGCCTTACGAATGAGTTTTTCTCTGTCGGATCCCTGAGTTCCGTAGCAGAGTCGCACTTCGCAGATTTAGGTGCGCGTCTTAGAATTGGTATCTCGGATTTTCGCTAGACGAACTGGCCGATTCCGAACAGATTTCGCGGATCGCTTAGGTGATCTGATCACTACAAATTTTGGGGTTGCAAAAATTATACTGTTCTGTCTACACTGGTTCTGTACTGGTTCTGCGCGATATTGGATCTGGGTGCGAGCGGGCTTGGTCGCGTTATTATATATTGATGAGCGAGGTCAATCGTTTGGTTGTCAGTTCGAGTGAACCACCTCGTTCGGCTTGTCAGCGTTCTTGCGATACGTTGGCCCGAACGAGCTGCTCACTCAGACTTTTCGGAACTATGAATTCGGATAATGAAATAAGAGTTTAAAGAATGTGGATAGCGAAATAAGGGTTCCAAGAATGCGTCACAGGACGTGACAATATACTGGATACATGACAAATGTTTATGTTATCTTTTATTTTTTTTATTGAATAAAGTAAATGCATTTGCAATTTAATTATCAACAATTTTTTTTTATAATTTATCAGTTTCTTTTTATTTCCTTCATAGTATTACAATTCATGTTATTCAAAAACAAATATCCTGCGTTCCTATCACATTTATATAGTTCTTATTCCTACACATTCGTACTTCGGAAAAACATTTGATACCACTTATATGTATATATCGGAGTACCATATCGGGACATATCATTTAAAAAAAAAAAATAACCTTAGGCATTCGATTTGTAGGAATATTCTTCCCTTGGTTATGTTATATTACAAGAAATGTATATATAATATTTGGGTGAAGGTGTTATGTCATTCATACATTTCCTAGGTGATGTATGCAGTATCGTATTTTATACTTTGGCGGTGGCATACATAATATAGCTATCGCAGCATCCGTGTGTCATTTAGATGTATGCGAAAAGTGATGTAGAATAGCATGCCGTTAGTTGGATGCAATAACTGAGGTGGCGCTGAAATCAGTTTCTGTTCGGCCTAATTTTCGATGAAACGTTGACTGTTTTACCAACGCGGAATTCGGAGTTCGGCCTCGACGCTCGCATCGCCTTAATGCGCATATGAAAGGTATCAATTTCTATGTTTAAAATATATTCCTTTTGTGTTAACTGAACAAGATTTGTGTTGCGCTTATTCACGCTTAAGATCCCATAGACCTCTAACACTTGTAGACATACCAAAGGCTGGTTTTGGTAACACGAATGACGGCAATACAAGCAGATGATTTTTTGCAGATCCGGACCTTTCAGCGCAAATAACAGGGGTAGATTCTAAATTAATACACCGCATCTAAATTATTTTAGAAACAATATCTAGTGGCCATAAAATAGATATAAATAAATTTTCACAATATACAATAGATACAACAAAGCAGTATGTGGAATTATATTCGTGGTACCCGATGCCACCTACAACGCACAAAATTCTTTTGCATTCCCCAATAATTATAGAAAATGCTCTACTGCCCATTGGACAGCTATCGGAAGAAGCAGCAGAGACACGAAATAAGCATTTTCGCTTATACCGGCAACATCATGCCAGAAAATTTTCAAGGGAGGCATGCAACTTAGATGTACTGAACAGTTTGCTATTGACTTCTGATCCCTTTTTAAGCAGCATTAGGTCAAAACAGAAAAAAAACACGAACACATTTTCGAAAGAAACATTGGAAATGTTTCTACCTGCCGAATATGAAGAAGCAGAAGAAGCAGAGAAATCTTCAGATGAAGAACAATGGATATCGTCATCTTCTGATTAAATGTAAATTAACATTAAATTTTCATTATAAATTACATTTACATTACATTTAAGTTAACAATGTATACAACCAACTTTATATTTAGAGTGTGTTTCATTGTAGGTAAAAAGGCAGGTAAAAGGCGATATGCTAAAGGACGAAAAGCGGATACCACACCGAAAAGCGGCCCAGGTACAAGGGTATGGTGTTTCATAAAAAGGGACACAACGGTATATACAGAAAATATGTATAACGGAACAATTCGCAATGCAAGGCTGTGACATACTAAACTAGACAAAACCAAAGAATAAAATTATTTTTAACACTTTTTGATAGTTGTTAGTTATTTTTTAATGTCTAAAATTTCTCCTACTATGTTAAAATATCATAAATAAATAAGTACGCACGTTTCTGAATCCATTAAACCAGAAAAATAATTTTGGCCAGCTGAATAGGTCAAATACCCCACTGTGAGACGTTTCATTAAAAATTTTGCAGAAAAAGCCAAACCTTTAACAGAATTATTAAAGAAAAACGCAAAATTCGTTTGGGGTAAAGAACAAAAACAAAGTTTCTTAGAATTACGTAAAGCATTGCGCCGAAGTCCCTTTCTGCAATATCCAAATTTTGATAAACCTTTTACGTTAACAACAGATGCCTCAGATTATGCAATAGGTGCGATACTCAGTCAAGAATTCAATGGTCATGACTTACCGATAGCATATCTATCTAGAACTTTAACAAAACCAGAACAAAATTATTTTACCACTGTAAAAGAATGTTTAGCAGTTCTGTATGCAATTTTACATTTTCGACCTTACTTATAAGGACGTAAATTCACCTTAGTTAGTGATCATGAACCATTATGTTGAATAAATTCAATAAAAGACCCAGGTCAAAGATTGATTCGTTGGCGACTAAAATTACGAAATTACGATTATGATTTCGTTCACAAAGCTGATAAATTAAATACAAATGCAGATGCCCTATCGCGTAATCGGTTGGATTCGGGAAAATGGGGCACCCTCCGATCAAGCTGATTTTTTTACCATAGATAGCCCTTGAGATGGGGATTCCAACGGTGGTCATCCCATCTCTTAATTCCCACCCGTCGCCCCGGTAGAGGTCAAAAACTAAACTCGCTCAAAAAGTGGTTTCTGCACCGATCTCGGTGAGCACATCAAGAAAAAAAAAATTTTTTTTCATTGTTTTTTCACTTTTATTTTTTCATTTTTTTTTCAAATGTTTTTTCATTTTTTAAAATTTTTTTTATCTTTTTGGTCAGGTTATAATAAATGGGAAGGGCTTCGCCCCTCCCCCGCCCACGCTTTTGTTTAAAGTTAAATTTAAATTTGTTTACATTTAAACAAATCGACGATGGTATGTTGACGCACACGTCACCACAGACGCATAGGTATACGCAGAATTAATTGTAGTGGTAGCAATTATTTACCTGTTGGGGGGCAGGATGAAACGGCGGTGTATTGTATATAAACAGATTCCCGGAATCCTCGTACTCTCTTTCGTTGTATCGGCCGATGAGAATTTAAACAGCGAGAATTTTGTGTGCTTCGAAACTGACAAAATCAAATGGCGCCAATAGACACTCTGCGATTATCTTCGGAAGAAAAGGATCTCGTGTACCAGCGGTACCGAGACCTCCTCAAGGAGACCCTAAGTGTATGGAGTTTTGGAATCACCATCGCCAATGTAGAGCAAGCGTGGGATGCTTGGTTGGCGTGGGGGATTATCCCTGATAAACGAAGATGCCGCTGCGGGAAGATAATGTGTCCCCAAGGAGATACCAATCGATCTATTGGATTCAGATGGCGGTGTCCGTCAAAGAAGTGCCCCAAAAAATTCGCCCGCGAGAGCACCTTCTTTGAGGCTGCACACATCTGTCCACTACAGGCCGCCCGACTCTTGTTCCACTTCATAGTGGGTGATAAATTGTTGTATGCTGCCGCCTCCACCGGCCTCCCGGGAAGTAGTATCGTGGATTGGTACAATTTCTTCCAGGAGGTTACAGATATTATTCAAGATCATGACGCACGTCCCATCGGAGGCAGCGACGATATAGTTGAGATGGACGAGAGCTATCTGTTCACTCGAAAGTATCAACGGGGGCGCGCCTTGGTATTCACACGTAAGCAGGTGAGGGTGTTCGGAGCCATCAGCCGCGAAACCGGTGATATGTGGGTGGAGGTCATCAAGGACAAGAGTCGAACCATCATGCGGGCCTGGATTGCGCCAAACTCTTGGATTATGAGCGATCAACACCGATCATATATTGGGTGTGACCGGCGTCTGGGCATGAAAGGTCACGCCACAGTAAACCACCGTTACCGTTTTGTCGAGGGCACGGTACAAGTGCGCGGTATACTCCCGAGGTTAGGGGTGCCAGTCCCTGGCGAAGATGATATTTTTGAGGTCGCTGTTCATACGAACACTATCGAACGGCAATGGCGGGAACTAAAAAAGCATCTCCGTACCTGTCGTAGCATTCCGCGCATCCCTATATATATCGAAGACTTTTTATACCGTCGAAATATCCTTCGCCGTTTGCCTACACTTGGCGACAAGTTGAGTCGCCTTCTAACGGATATTCGACGGGTATATCCCGGGGCAAATGACTATGACAGGCGCGTAGGGAGACTTGGAGAATGCGTTTGTCTGGATTGCGCCCCACCCGCAGCCGAAGCAGCCAAGCAAGCGAAGGCGCCGAAACCGTCAAATATAACCGGGAGTGGGGGGGAACTTTCAAAACAAATGATTATGTTTTGTTTATGAGCACATTAAGAAAAAAAGAAAAAAAAATTTTTTTCATATTTTTTTCTCACTTTTATTTTTTCATTTTTTTCAAATTTTTTTCAATTTTTTTCATTTTCTTAATTTTTTTTCAATTTTTTTTTTCATATTTTTTATGTATTCACCGAGATCGGTGCAGAAACCACTTTGTGAGCGATTTTAGTTTTTGATCTCTACCGGGGCGACGGGTGGGAGTTAAGAGATGGGATGACCACCGTTGGTATCCCCATCTCAAGGGCTATTTATAGTAAAAAAATCAGCTCGATCGGAGGGTGCCTCATTTTCCCGAATTCAACCGCGTAATCCTGTGGTACCATGTTACGTCCCTAGGTGTAACCCATTTTCGTCTTTCGCCATTCCAAAGAGGTCTTGCTCTGGAATCCGCAGAACATCAGCATTTCCTCGCTTAGCGACGCCCGCGATACGAAATCAGGGAACTCGCGGAATGCAATGGCGAAAACCCTTTGCTTGCAGGTTTTCGCAAGCAAAGAGCGTGACCTACTCCCCTTTTGGGAGTATAAGTTATCGGCGCGACGCAAGTAAGGAGAGTTCCGGTGATAGCGTAAAGCAGAGACGAAGTTCTGCTCGTTCGCAACCCGCGTTTTGGCTAGACTCGAAACCAGGAAGATCATCAACGACGTGCTCGGCCGACGGTTCAACACGAGTGTATCCCCGAGGTCTGACGTTCCAGGCCCATAATAGGACAAGCTCCAGGAGTGCATCCGTGTGCTGTGCAGGACCACCACCAACCGCTTGCATCTTCCAAGGTCGAGTCGTAGCCACGCGCCGCGAGTCTAGTGTTCCGTCGAATCCGCGTACTAAGTGTAAAGCGAGACCTCTTGTGTGAGTGACCGACGCATGCAAGAGAAGCGATTGCTGACGACACCCGAAGACAGCGAAGGGTATGTAAGACAAGCCAAATTGAAATACACGTACACATTCGAATAACCTAAATCGCGTATTTTGATCCCCGGTCTCCCATCCTATACCCCCTTATCTTTGAAAGGTAGGTCAAGGTGCGCCTTAGCACTTTAAGCGGCAGAACCCGTATCTAGGATTTAGCATATAATAAACGCCCCGCAAGACGGGACGTAACAACCAAACGAAATAATATCTTCCGATGAATTTTCATTGTCCTCATCCGACAATGAAGATAATTCAAAATCAAGTCTTAATACACAACATTTACTGCCGATTACAAATCCCGAATCCTCTAAAACACCAGCAAACCCATAAATCCAGACAGATACAGCTGACAAACGAAAAGTAGGTAGACCATTAGGTTCTAAGAGTAAACCAAAACAACCCACAACCATTAATCCGGAAGGAATAGCAACCAGAACAAGATCAAAAACGCAACTTCCATCAAACCCTACAGAACCCCCACATCCGCTTACAGAACATATTTCCGAATCTTCTGACGATAGTTCAGACAACGAATTGTCAGAGCCCCCGAAATTTTGTCGACGCAGGAGCGTATTACCTAATTTGGAATTTTATTCGGAATCACGAATGTTGGGTGATCCTAAAGTTCCGGAAAAGGAAAGTGCACCTCTTGTAATTGACGAAATCGAGCAAAATCAAGAAATAGTACGATCAAGTGAAAACATAATAGTTGAACTACCCGAAGTTTACGACAGCGATAGCAACGATGAAACCACTCGAACTTTAAAGCAAAGCCAACAAGAATTTTCTGATATTACTTCCGACGAAGACACGACGCTTCAACAGACGCAAATTCTAGACTCTGACTCTGAAACAAGCGACAAAAACTTACAGGAACAATTAGAGCAATTACAAAAACAGTTTAACAATTCCACAACTGACATACAATTTTCTATATCCCCACCTTTAGCATTATCCACTCCTAACCCCTGAATAAAATTCAAACAAAATTCTAAGGAGGGAGGAAAGGATGCTGCTGTGTCTAAACGATTGTTGAAATTTATGAATGATCCAGATTTCACAAGAATCCAAACTACTGAAAGCATACCTCCAGATTTACAAAATTCAACACAAAATCAGTCACGAAATTCACGCTATGAAACGCCAAAGATAATAACTTATTTTCGGGAAAATTTAACGTATTATCATTCAAATTATGTTCATTTCATTTCTTCTGATTGTTATTTAACTACACCTATTAGTAAGTTACTCTCAGATTTGGGCATAATTAATTCGAATAATTTGCAAAGAGTAAAGCCAAAATTAGGTCAAGTTTTAGTAACAAAACGTGGGAAGTACAAAACTTTTAACGTAATTATCAGAAAACATTATTTTGATAAATTATCCATAGAAACTTTAAAAACTGGTTTAGAAAATTTAAAACAAACTCTTTTACAATTCAAACTTTCAGAATTTCACAAGTTGGAGATTTGACTAATGAACTACCACAGGGTACATTAATGGAAATTTTAACAAACACCTTTTGGGGTAGTAATATCAAAATAACACTTTGTTACGGAAACATCCAGGTACCACCTGAGGAATTTCGTACGAAAATAATTTCAGAATTTCATTCAACTTTAATTAGCGGACATAAAGGAGTCACTAAAACATACCGTAACGATGTTCAAAATTTTATTCGCACTTGTAATAGTTGCCAAAATCAAAAACTAGTACGAGCAAAAACTCGAGAACCAATGCTAATAACTGCCACACCTTTAGAACCATTTGAAAAAGTATCAATAGACACGGTAGGACCCTTACCCATCACTCCTAATGGAAACAGACACATTCTAACGATGCAGGATAATTTAACGAAATATTGCATAGCAGTTCCTATACCTGATATAAAAGCTGAAACAATAGCTCATGCATTAGTTACAGACCTCATATTGTATTACGGTACTCCTCGAGCAATCTTAACAGACAGAGGCACGAGTTTTCTCAATAAAATAATTCGACACTTAACTAAAACTTTCAAAATTCAACACGTTACTACTTCCGGATACCGACCACAAACGAATGGCGCGTTGGAAAGAAGTCACATTGTTTTAACTGAATACATTAGCCATTACATAAATAATTTTGATGATTGGGATCGTTTAGTACCTTTCGCGATGTTTTCTTACAACACATCAGTTCACGAAGCTACAAATTTCACACCATTTGAGTTAGTATTTGGCAAAATAGCGCGATGTCCAAGTTCATTTACAATCGACGACGAATTACTCACATATAACTCTTATTTGCATGATCTCACAACTCGTCTTTCTGAAATGCAAACAATAGCAGGGAAAAATCTAATTGAAGCGAAACAAAGATCAAAAATTAATTACGATGAAAAATCAGAACCATTTAATGGTAAAATAGGGGACATGGTACACGTCATGGTTGAACCACGAAAAGGTAAATTCGGTAAACGTTATCATGGACCATATAAGATAGTCGGAATTTTAGAAAAGAACAATGTTATCCTGGAAGACGTAAACGGAAAGCGATTCGCAAAACATGTTGACAAACTGAAATTATTCTAAATTAGGAGGAAAGAATAGCACACACACGACTGGCACTACTAATCCTTGCACTCGTCACTCACGCTCAAGAACCATATCGGATGACACGCGTCGACGCAAATCCAGGATTGTACTTCGAAAAGGCACATAATATTCGCTTTCGAAGAGCTGACTGGCGTGTAGCGTTCGTAATAGATACGGCTAAACTGGAGAACGAATTTCCGGAAGAATACACCAACTTAAATCTGAATGGAGAGAATAAAGTTATTGTAAATAATTGAAAATTACGCACCTTATCTTCTGAAATATTAGAAGGTTTTTGAACGATCATGGTGGGTGAGTGAATAAGGTCTCTGACTATGGAATGGCTGGAAACTTTTTTGTCGCAGGTTCGCGCACCCATGAAGGTCCAATTTTTTTTTTTTTCATAAAATCATTTTTTTTTTAATTATTAATTACATAAGAATACACAATAATCATTTAGTAATGTATGAAAAATGGTTTTAAAATATTTTTTCATTAAGTATACATAAAAATAAGTTGTGCACTACTGATAACAGCACTACAATTAAGGTAAAATATGAATATGCTTTCCATATCCATCATAAACCTATAACCACGCGGCTTTTCAATTAACAAAATGTTGGGAGCTATCCGTAATTAGAACAATACATAATCAGAAAACCGGTAGTATACATCTTATTTACATGTATACTTAATGATAAAATATTTTAAAACCATTTTTCATACATTACTAAATGATTATTGTGTATTCTTATGTAATTAATAATAAAAAAAAAATGATTTTATGAAGAAAAAAAATTGGACCCTCATGGGGGCGCGAACCTGCGACAAAAAAGTTTCCAGCGGTTCCGTAGTCGGAGACCTTACCCGATCACCCACCATGATCGTTAAAAAAATGTTTAATATTTCAGAAGATAAGGTGCGTAATTTTCAATTATCTACAATAGCTTCACTCTTTCCATTCAGATCTTGCTCCATCCAACGCGAAAATATAAAAAATCACACAATCCATTAACTATATAAAGGAAATGTAAAAATTGAAGGTATTTCTCAAGTTATCGTACAAAATATGCCGAAAATGACGGTTTTTGATTTTTGTAAGTACGATGCACCACACCTAAAAATCTGAAAAAAATTGGAGATAATAGTCATGCTAATATCTAACTACTGTGAAAGTAAAAATCTAGTCGCTCGAAAGCTTCTACCCGAAATCTCAATTTTTCGACTTTTTTTTGCGTTTTTGATTTTTCACGTCTGGGATTTGCAACCGAAAAATCTGAAAAAATTCACAATCATAAAGAAACATGTCTAGAATATATTAGAATTTTTGCAGATTTATTGCATATTGTTAAATAAGAGAAATATGGCAAAAACTACTTTTTCTTTCTTACCCTGTAACTACCCTCCCGGTTGAGGTACAGGGTTGAAACTTTGTGTACCATGGTTTTTTGGGATAAGCTATCGAATGGTACATTGCGAAGTAAAATCGGCTCAAGGGCACTTTTGACCATCTTATCTTGCTATACCCTTTTCCGTTAAATTGGAATGCAGCTTAGTATTGCGACCACATTACTTGAACGAAAGGATAAAGGAAGCCCTGGAAAAACATGCAGAAGTCAAAACATTGCTCTCGGAAATCGGTCTTCCAATGACCGAGGGGGATGCTCCATCAAAAACAATATTTCGTCGCAGCGCACCATTTGGATTCGTCGAAACCCTTAGTCGAACACTATTCGGAACACTTGACACGGATGATGCAAAATATTTCAATTTGCAAATAGATAAATTGTACATAGATCAAAAGAAAATTACTCAGCTAATTAAAAATCAAACTCACCTGGTAATGAGTGACTTACATAGTACGCATAATTTGATCGCAGAATTAATGAACAATGTTAAAGACAATAGAGTAAAGATTAACGAATTGGTAGAGATCCTTAATGAAGACAATTTACTAAATTACACCATAATACTAAGCCAGTACGCGAGTTCTGTAGATGGGTTATAATTCCCGCTTGAAAAAGACGTTAGTTGTTGAGGCCCACTGTAAGGCGGCGACACAGATATATGTTCCGGTTTATTCTTGGTATTTTTCTTTATGTGCCACGTAGTCGCAATCGTAATGTAATGCTTTTATTTCATATATTTACCTTTTAATTTACTCATTATTATGCTATATGTTATTCATTATCTTATCGTGTATTAATAAATGCTAGTGTGTAGCAGTGAGTATTATTCTCCCCGCACTGCGCCAACAAGTTCCATTGAAAATTCATTGAATCATGACATTTCGGCAGCACAAAATTTTATGTCCATGTCACTCACAGCTCAGGATGGGAAAATGCACCCGTCATTACTAACTAATTGCTAATTAAGAGCTATCATAGATGAAATCCATAATTCAGCCACTCATTACGAGGTACCTATTCCGCGAAACCACCTAAGGGTGGAAGAAATAGTTAAAATAAGCCAGGTAACCTTGGAACATCGTTCAGGGAAGATACTAGTAACCGTACACATATCATTGGTAAATCGCATAGGATATCAGCTATACGGCTATATGAACTTGGCACCCGACTTTTAAAAAATTAACTTTTTTTTTCATAAACTGGTAGTATATCGTGTGTAGTTGATTGTAGTAAAAATATTTTCGTTTGTAGTTGGATCAATTAATAAATAAACAAAATTGAAAAATTGACCCGCACCCGACATTGAAATATTTCAAATCGGTTTTTTCCATGTGATAGAGAATCGTTTGTAGTTGATTGTAGTGAAAAAAGTTTCGTTTGTAGTTGAATAGTTTAAAAGTTGTAGGCGATTATTTATATGCCGAAGACCCATGGTTTTTTCAGTTATAAGATTTGTACAAGTTTAATTGTGTGGGTATTCGTGTAATTGTATTCGTATAAATTTTGTAACCGAAAAAGGTATTTTGCGTTGTCATATATCATGAAAAGCATTCGCGCTGCGTAATGAATCTCTGTATTGTCGATCGTAGTGGAAATGTGACGAAATGAAACATATTTGGTCTTTTCTAGTCTCGAAACAACAGCGAGAAGTTTGCTCGAAGCAGAAGCGTACACTGACGAGGGGAACTACCCAAGTGTTACACTCACTTATTAATGAAACTTTGCCACCTTGTAGAGCTCGTCGCCCTGAACACGCCTATACCCCCTTTTGGGGGCAGACGGCTAATTGTTTAAAAGATATTAACAATTAAAGTTAGTTACTGCTTACATTGAGAAGCATGACAAACTAACACATATAAATGCTTAGCTCCGCTGTAAAACGCTCGACTCGCAATCTAACTGTCCACGGTTCAAGTCCATGGTTCCGAATTTTTTTTTCTTTTTTCTTTTTAATGATAATTTGTCTCTTTTTGAATAACTATTACAACTGTGCTATAATCATTGCATTTATTAATAGGTAATTAACTACATGTGCTGAAATTTTTATAGAATTTAAGTTATCTTTTCTATCCAATACGTACATTAACACCCTTACCGCATTCAAAATTTACTAGCGTTTATTTGTAATTATACACACACAATTAATTTCCATAAAATACGAATATAATTTCTGTCCTATTGTTTTGGATTCTTCACTAATGTCTTCTGCATCTTCTTCTAATGTTGTAAATATAAATTATAAATTTGCACAGTAGTATAAATGAATGTAACTAAATAAATATAATTAAATAAATTGAACTTGTAAAAACAAATAATAATAAATAAACGCGTGTAAATTCTGAATGCGGTAAGGGTGTTAATGTACGTATTGGATAGAAAAGATAACTTAAATTCTATAAAAATTTCAGCACATGTAATTAATTACCTATTAATAAATGCAATGATTATAGCACAGTTGTAATAGTTATTCAAAAAGAGACAAATTATCATTAAAAAGAAAAAAGAAAAAAAAAGTTCGGAACCATGGACTTACTTGAACCGTGGACAGTTACATTGTGAGTCAAGCGTTTTACCGCGAAGCTAAGCATTTATATGTGTTAGTTTGTCATGCTTCTCAATGTAAGCAGTAACTAACTTTAATTGTTAAATATCTTTTAAACAATTGGCCGTCTGCCCCCAAAAGGGGGTATAGGCGTGTTCAGGGCGACAAGCTCTACAAGGTGGCAAAGTTTCATTAATAAGTGAGCGTAACACTTGGGTAGTTCCCCTCGTGAGTTGCATTGAACTTGTCGCAGTGAAGTTGGCTCCAAATTCACTAACACATTCACGCCGCGTCGGTGAGCCGATGGGCGAGGTGCACGCGGAGGGGGGACTGCCTATGTTAATAAATAGAATACTAGTGTATCGACATTTTGGTCGGTAAGTGACATAGCGATCTTCTTATGACTGTCGCGAAAAATGATAAAGATGCGATAAATCGATTTGTAACGTCACTTCCGTATTGTCTGCTATTTTTGAACGTTGAATAATATTGAAATGCTAGACTTAGATAGTATCAACCAATATAAATGATAATTATGAAAGTATAAATTACAACCACAAATAACATTATAAATTACAACTATAAATAATATAATAGGAAGTTAAATAACAGAAATTTATTAATGAAATAACATTATAAATTACAACTACAAATAATATAATACGAAGTTAAATAATAGAAATTTATTAATTAATTGTTTTACAATTTCGTACATTTCTTTTATTGTAGACAGAGATATTGTTTCGCTTTTGGCCTTGAAAAAGGCCGTTTTTATATTCTGGCCTTGAAAAAGGCCGTTGTTTTTAATTTGAACAGTTATTAGCTCTGAAAAGAGCTGGTTTATGAAAATTGTGCTTCTTTCCAAAACATAGTAAAAACAAAAATACGCGAAAAATAATAAGGTATTCCTAGTAATTTGTCCAAGCACCGTTTCAATATCTACATAAAAATATAAATTGTTACTGCATATGATATATGTTTTATTACAGCCATAAATAACATAACACACAGTTCAGGAATATAAATTAATTAATTGATTTGTTCAATTGTTTTCATTTGACGTCAATAGTGGTGTCAACCATGGAAACAAATAACTGTTTCTTTTTCCTGTGCATTGCTTTTTTGCAAAACAGACGCGTTAGAATGTTGTCCGCGAAGAACGAACGGTTTATTCAGCGAGGTGCTATTATTGCACTCCACAAAGCTGGAAACAGCAATGTGGAGATTGCAAGAATAGCCAGGTGTTCCGTTCGTACCGTGCAGAGGTATATACTAAGATATTCCATCCATGATGCTGAAGGATTGGCGGACCGTCGTCAACTAAACAAACGTGAGCGACACACGACCGAGGAAGAAGATAAACTGATAGTCGGTAAGATTGAAGATAATCCCTTTCAGACTGTGGTGAACGTTACCGCAGATTTGAATATAAGAGTGTCTAAGCACACTATTTATCATCGTCTGCGAGAGGCCGGTCTCCACTCCCGCCGGGCGGAACGTAAGGTGCAGTTGCTGCAAAGGCATCGCGAGGCCCGCGTTGGATTTGCATTGCAACATGTATCTACGTGGTTCGGCCCGCGCTAAAGGCACGCTCTGATTGGCCAGTGTTTTTTGTTAATAACTCGAAAACGAAACCTTAACCAACATTTTGGCAAAGGAAAAAGTTGTTTAGAATCACCTTGTTAATCATTCCTCTTCGGTTGTTGACGTAGTCGTTGGACACCCTGTGTATGTGTCAAATATGCCGAGGCCCAAATCACGAAGCCTTATTTTGCAACAACGCGGCATGCGTATATTCAACCGCTCCAGGACATTCAACCGATGCATGTAAAATGAACAGATTAAAAGGAAATCACTGCCAATACTGCCAAGTAAAGGGTTATACAGTCAGCGAATGCCCATTTATAATCGAATACGAAACATGTTGGAAATGCAGAGGAAGCGGTCACGACCCAAATACCTGCACAAAATTCCCAAAAATCACAGAACTTTGCAAAATCTGTAATAATAGGTATCACACAACAAAAGATTGTCCAACACCTACGTATGTGCCAACTATGCAACGAATTGGGTCGCACAGCAAAAAACTGGCCAACACCAGCAAGCTCCAATTAATCATGTGTACAATCTGTAACGAAGAAGGCCACAACGCGGAATTTTGTCAATTCCACACCAAGAGAGGAGTTTATAAACCTCTTGACGGAAAAAGTGTATAAACGTAGAATAAATAATAGAGGAAAGACATATTATCGCTTGCGCAAAGTTTTACAACCTGGCAATTGGCAAGACTTAATAACAAACAAATTTTGAAAAGCCACGCACGTAAAATGTGGATTTCAATTTAAAAACCACTATATTTCTGCAGATGCTAAATCTGGTGTTATCAATGGTAAGTCAATTATTAATAGACTCTAGTGATTTTTATTTAAAAATTTATAAATAGGAAATGTAAAAAATATGTGAATTTAGTTGTTTCTACTTTCATTTACATTTACTTTGGTTGGCATTAGGGCTATAAGGTAATTTCGAATATTCAAATATTCGAATAACAGTAAAATTCGAATTTGAAATCCGGATAATACCGATAGTTCCGATATTCGCATATTTGAAGGCGTATTTCTTGCAACATTGTATTATTCGAAGCGTGCGACGCGCTTTTGTTTCTGTCGAGAAAAGGGTGGAAAGAAAACTACGTCTTCGAATACCCCAATACATCGAACTATCCGTACTACCTGTATCTCAAATCCGTATTCGATTTTATCCGAATTATTCAAATATTCGAATTGTCGAATTTTTACAACACTAGTTGACATACATATGTACAGGGTGTAAAAAAATTAAATGTCACGACCTATATGGGGTGATTCTACACCTCTGGATCGGTGGAGATCTGTCAAAGAAAGCGACCGCAAAATTGACCTGGACCCCTAATTTCAAGGTCAAATTTTTTTATTGGCTTATCGTATAGTGCTCATCGAGGGGATAAAAAGTCTGAAAGGAACTATGTGCCGGAAATCAACCCTTCTCCTAGAAAAAAGCCGTCAAAGTTTCCATATACGTTAATGCATTAAACGTTAACCCTTTCGGTATTATCGCCGCCTATAGTCGGCATCCACGAAACGTTCTGTGGGTACTAACGCCGCCTATAGTCGGCATCCACGAAACGTTCTGTGGGTACTAACGCCGCTTATAATCGGCATCCACGAAACGTTATGTGGGTACTAACGCCGCCTATAGTCGGCATCCACGAATCGTTCTGTGGGTACAAACGCCGCCTATAGTCGGCATCTACGAATCGTTCTCTGGGTTCGACCGCCGCCACACTCTGCATCTATAAAATATAGTATATAAATAACCTACGGAAAAGAAATTGGTATGTTTATTTATATCCTAAATGTTTTGAATGTTTTACTTAAAAGTTGGTTTAGTTTCCCTTCAGGATGACTGCGAAAAGTTTAAAAAGAAAACAATGGTTAAACACATTAATAGACTCAGGAAGTGACTCTAATGAAGAAAATGAGTATAATTTAGCATTTCGCAAAACAAGCAAAAGAAATTCAGCACGTATACTTAGCACCACGGAATCAGAAGAAACAGAGAAAACTGGAACATATGACATCAAATGGACTTCTAAAAATTTTAGCCCAAAAATTCATGATTTTACGCCACAACGTTCGGGAGTAGTAGGAAACAATTTAAATCGTTCGTCGAGAATTTTGGATTACTTTCAACTGTTTTTTTCTGAAGATTTAGTTCAATTCATCGTGGAAAAAACAAACTACTGGTGTCGACAACTTAAAAGGGATCACTTGGAGGTTTCAGAAGGGACGGAATTGAAGGAACTATATTGTTTTATTGCTCTGTCATTATTAATGACGCGAAACAAAAAGTTATCCTTAAAGGAATATTGGTGTAAAGATAAGCTTCTCCGAAGCGATATTTTCAGGGAAATTATGAGCAGAGATCGATACTTTTTATTATTGAAAATGTTGCATTTTACGGATGAAGTCGGTCATACTACTGATCGTTTACACAAAATAAATGAAATAGTGGAAAGGTTACGAAAATCATTTAATGATACATTTCAGCCATATCAACGATTATGTATAGACGAAAGTCTGCTTCTCTACAAAGGCCGTTTATCGTTTAAGCAATATATTCCTTCAAAAAGGAGTAGGTTTGGAATAAAGTCATTCCTTCTTTGCGATTGTGAAACAGGTTATGTGCAGGATATAATCATTTATTGTGGATCTAGTACTATTGTAGCTGCAGATTACAAAGATATTGGAAAGCCAGGCAACATTGTAATGTCGCTTTTGCAACCTTATCTAAATAAAGGCCATACAGTTTATGTGGACAACTGGTTTTCCAGTCCGACATTATTTAACCTACTCCACAAAAATGATACGAACGCTTGTGGCACCGTGCAGAGAAGACGAAAAGGAATGCCTAAGATTCTTGACAAATTGAAAAAAGGAGAGGCAAGTTTCCGCTCATCTGAAAATCTATTAGCAATGAAATGGTCTGATAGAAAAGAATTTTATATGCTTTCTACTATACATACTGCAGAATTTGCAGAAGTAGCTAACAAGTCTAGAAGCAATGTATTTAATCTGAAGCCGAAATGTGTAATAGACTATAACTGTTCAATGGGTGCAATAGACAAATCCGATATGCTTATAAGTACTATCGACACAACTCGCAAAAGTTTAAAGTGGTATCGTAAATATTTTTTCCATTTGATAGATATTTGCGTATGGAATGCTTTTTGCCTATATAAGCACATCACACAAAAGAAAATATCAATGGCGAAATTTCATCTGCAGTTAATTAAGGGAATATTACGAAAATACTACAAAAATCATCAATTTTATCAGTGTGGCAAGCCAGGAAATAATTATCCAGTAAGGCTTACAGGGAGACATTTTCCTTCGATATACCATTCGGAAAAAAAGAATCAAAAACGAAGATGCGTTGTATGTAGCGCTGAAGGTAAAAGACGTGAATCCAGGTATCAGTGTGAATATTGTGATGTGGGCTTGTGCATTTCCCCTTGTTTTGAAATCTATCACACCAAATTACACTATTAGTTTTGTCATTTATTTTAATTTTATGATTCCGGAATATACTAATTTATATGAATATCATTTATTTTATTTATTTTCATGTACTGTAAAGAAATAAATAGAAAACTATTAGTTTTGTCATTTATTTTAATTTTGTGATTTTGGAATATACTAATTTATATGAATACCGCTTATTTTATTTTATGTTATTTATTTTAATGTACTGCAAAGAAATGAATATGATGTAAATTTAAATAAATTTAACATTTTTTACTTCTGTTCTCATCTACAAATTCATTATTTTATTTCCATTGCTGATCAGGAGCTCGTCATTTATATGAATGCAGCAAAACATGTTTTCGCGCCTGACACTGCGGTACAGTGCAACTACTCTCGCGGCTCACACTGCCGTCCAGTGCAAGCACTCTCGCGGAAAACTCTTCCGTCCAGCGAATGTACAACCGCGGACAGCGCTTCCGTACCGAAAGGGTTAAGTCGCCCGGTACCCCTCTCCAGTGATTTTGGCGCGTCAGTCTCGCGTATCGCTCGAATTTCATCGTATAGGACAATTCTTGAATTTCAGTCACAATGCCAGCATATAGGAAGGGTGAATTCTAAGAGAGCATATTTAAAAAGATAAAATAACTACTGCGTGTAAAAGAAAGTAAAAATGAATTTAATTCACTGAAATTTTGCACTTTGAATATAAACGCAAGATAAATGTTTAGTTTTATCATTTCACAGTTCGTTAACACATCGCAGTTATGCAGTTAATGCATCAGTTAATTATTACGCAAATGACTACATCAAATATTATATTATTTTATTATATTTATTATTATATTACTTATTATTATTATTACCTTAATATTATTATTTTATATTACATATATTATTTTTTTATATAATTACTTTATATTATATTTTTATTATTATCGTTATTTATATATTATATTACTTATCATACTTGTATCATATTATATTATATTACGAATGTTTCGATTAAATTCATTTTTATTTTCATTTAAACGCAGTAGTTATTTTGTCTTTTTAAATATGCTCTCTTAGAATTTACCCTTCCTATATGCTGGCATTGTGATTGAAATTCAAGAATTGTCCTATACGATGAAATTCGAGCGATACGCGAGACTGACGCGCCAAAATCACTGGAGAGGGGTACCGGGCGACTTAACGTTTAATGCATTAACGTATATGGAAACTTTGACGGCTTTTTTCTAGGAGAAGGGTTGATTTCCGGCACATAGTTCCTTTCAGACTTTTTATCCCCTCGATGAGCACTATACGATAAGCCAATAAAAAAATTTGACCTTGAAATTAGGGGTCAAGGTCAATTTTGCGGTCGCTTTCTTTGACAGATCTCCACCGATCCAGAGGTGTAGAATCACCCCATATAGGTCGTGACATTTAATTTTTTTACACCCTGTACATAGTTAAGCAATGCAATCGTAATTGTTTTGTTTTACATGGAAAACAGATAAGCATGAATTGATATGAAATGAATTTCAATATTTTCAATTTTCAGAATAGTGTAACTGCTGAGATGATTCCATAATATGAGCCGTTTATTTTGAAAGTGGGGCAATTAAGTTTTATTTATAGTTATCCTTATCTTCATTTTTTTCAAAAATGAATTTGCCGCACTTTCAAAATAAACGGATCATATATACATGTTAGCGTCAGCACGTGTGCAAAGGTTGACACGAGGCAGGGTCATTGCATTTGGGGCTTTGACCTGCTTTTCAAAGATTTCTCAGGATTCTGTAAGCTATCGACACCCCGAGCCATACGTCTGTCATCGGACTTAGGCCGGCGGTAGTTGATACTTGAGGTGCGACGAATTCTAAGAGTCGCGGATGTTTTGTTTATGGAACGGCGATAGAGAGTTCGATCGCCGATCCTCGAAGGAACGCGCGTGTGGCCGATGACCCGAAGTCATGGTGCTGCATGGCACGTGTAAAAAGATAAGGGTGTTCTAGAAGGATCTGGCCACAGAGTGGGGAAGATCTTGCATCTTCTGGTAGGAGGACCATGAGGAACGGCATGGCACTTATCCCAGAACCGTGATCGAACACGCCTCGCGAACATTATATCTAACATCAGAAGTGGGATACGTTCAGTTTTACTAAACTCACGTTCACAATGCCGAGTGAACCAGGCACGTCTGTTCCGCCGTCCTTTGATGAACTTTTCCGCCGCTTTATGGAAACGGTCGCGTCCGGTGCGGTATCGACTGTTACGTCCGCGATGAGTAATAAAGCAACCGCGGATGCCATACCAGAGTTCAGCGGTACCGATCTTGGTGAAGACGCGAACCAGTGGTGTGACATCGTCGAAAAAATCACTGATAAACTTCCTGTTTCGCAAAGACTAAGTTTGGCCACCCATGCGTTGCATGGTGCTGCCAAAAAGTGGTATAAGGGATGGGAAGGAAATCCAAGAACGTGGACAACGTTCCGCGAGGATTTATGTTCAGTGTTTGTGTCGGAGGACCGATTGTGCGAAAGACTATCACGTGCTGTGAATTACAATAGCGATTCCGCAATTTCATGCTCTGAGTACGTTCGAAATAAGCTCAAATACTATGGACAAACGCAAATATCTTTTAAACCGCACGAGTTGATTAGTCTTGTGATAGGCCACGTGACTGACCCTAGTGTGCGCCAATCGCTTATGAATGCACGGTATACAACAACCGCGGATTTGCTCAGTGGCATATCAAACTTTGTAAAAGTGCCGCGAAAAGAAAAGAACAGTGATAGTAAAGGTGCAGTGTATAAGCGTCGTGATCAGATCCTACGAAGACGCTGTTATCAGTGCAATGAGACAGGACACTTACAGCACGACTGCCCGAGGAAACGGAAAGCAGAAAGCTTGCCAAAGGACCCCGTTAAAAGGACCAATGTACCTACATGCACTTTCTGCTCCAAGAGAGGGCATGAGGAGTCCGAATGTTGGTTGAAGCGGAGAACGCCTCGTGAGGACAAGGGTGCCAAAAAGACAAACAGTCGTCACGGGGAACTTGAAGCCAACGCCTGCTTTACATTAGATCACCAATTGACTCCTATCATCTTACAAGATATGGTCGTACGAAGTTGTCTCGTAGATAATGGCGCAACCTGTTCACTTGTCAAGGAACAGGTGGCTAAACGTGCTCATTGTAAGATTGACCCCTACATAACGATCGTAAGAGGGTTATGTGATTCCGCTGTAACCACCGTTGGCCAAACAACCGCTGTGATCCAGACCGAAGAAGTGACCGCTGAACTCGATCTCCTCGTGGTTTCTGAAGACACTATGACCTATGATGTCATAATTGGGAAAAAGATTGTGACGCAGGGCATCCAAATTTTAACAAATTCCGAAGGGGAGACGAAATTACAACGGTGTTCGCTGGTCCCGCAAGGAATTCAAGAAGACTCAACACCGCAGTGTTTCACCTGTGATGTCGGCGACGTTGGGGTACGCGGAGAAGTGGAAAAGCTGCTAGACCGATACAACCATATGATTACGTCAGGCAACAAAGTACGATGCGTGAGTACAGGCGAATTAAAAATCAAACTCAAGGAAGACAAGGTAATTAATTATCACCCTTACCGTTTGTCTATTTCTGAGCGCGAAAAGGTACTAGAGATAATTGACGATTTATTAGCGAATAATATAATACGCGAAAGTGCTTCGCCGTTTGCAAGCCCTATAATCCTTGTAAAGAAAAGGAATGGTAAAGACCGCATGTGTGTCGATTTCCGTGCCCTTAATAGAATTACCGTCAAGGATCGGTACCCATTACCTTTGATAGAAGACCAGCTTGATCGTTTGGGCCGGGGAAAATATTACACGATATTAGATATGACATCTGGCTTTTACCAGATTTCTATTGCCGAAGATTCCATAGAAAAGACGGCCTTTGTGACTCCAGATGGTCACTACGAATTTCTACGAATGCCATTTGGGCTGGCCAACGCACCCGCCGTCTTTCAGAGAGCCATAAACACAGCTTTAGGAACTTTACGAAATAAGATAACTTTAGTGTACATTGACGACGTTCTTATTCCGTCGCGAACAATAGAGGAAGGATTAAAATACCTAGAAATAGTATTGCAAGCACTTGATACCGCGGGGTTCTCTATAAACATCGAGAAATGTAAATTTTTCCAAAAGACGATTGAATATCTGGGTAGGGAAGTCTCTGCTGAGGGTATTAGGCCAGGGAGAGACAAAGTTCGAGCTTTGTTAGAGTCGCCCGTACCATGCAACATAAAACAAGTTAGGCAATTTATGGGTTTAGCTAGCTATTTCCGAAAGTTTGTTCCTGAATTCGCTGTACGAACGGCATGTATTACTAAGCTGACAAAGAAAAACGAACAATGGCATTGGGCTGAAGAACAAGAGAAGGCACGGCATTACATTCTCGAGAAATTAAGTTCGAATCCTCTGCTCGTAATCTTTAACCCCGAAAGAGAAACGGAATTGCACACGGATGCAAGTGCAATCGGTTATGGGACCATACTTTTTCAAAAGGTGATTCAAGGGTAGTAGCATATTTTAGCCGACGTACAACATCGGAGGAGTCTCGTTATCACTCCTATGAGTTGGAGACGCTTGCAATTGTAAACGCGCTGAGGCACTTCCGCGTATATCTGTTGGGCATTAAATTCAAAATCATAACGGATTGTAATGCTATAAAAGCTACGAGTACAAAAAAGGATTTGTTACCGCGTGTTGCAAGATGGTGGATCTTTTTGCAAGATTTTAATTTTGAAATAGAATACCGTAAAGGGAAATATGTAGAACACGTGGACTATTTAAGCCGAAATCCGCCTAAAGACTACCGTGTTAACACTATTTGTGAAGGCTCATGGTTAGAAGTCGCTCAGCGAAAAGATGAGGAAACAAAATCTATTATAGAACGTATAGAAAGGAACGATACTGTGAGTAGCGATTTCGAAGTTCGACAAGGTATTTTGTGTAGAAAAATACAAAGAGAATCCGGGCGAACAGTATATCGTAGTTTTGTCCCAAAAGGCAGTAGAATCGGTTTATTGCGTTTATACCATGACGAAAATTGTCATGTAGGTCCTGAAAAAACGTACGATCGTATAATGCAGAAATATTGGTTTCCAAAGATGCGCAAGTTTGTAAATAAGCACATTGAACACTGTATTACTTGTATTGTATCGAAGCGGCACACAGGTCCGAAGCAAGGACTGTTGCATTCAATTAACAAAAAAGCAATACCCTTTTATATGATACACTGTGATTGTGTAGGACCATTTGAACGGTCGAAAGACGGATACCAACATATTCTAGTCATCGTAGATGCTTTTACAAAATATGTGCAACTCGTTCCATTAAAATCATTATCCGGTCCAGAAATGCTACAAGTATTTAAAGAACGCTTAACGTTATTTGGTACACCTAGAGTCGTTGTAATGGATCGAGCAACTAACTTTACATTCAAACCATTGGTTCAATTTATTAAGAAACATGGAATTGACTTGCACTTTATTGCTACAGGAGCACCTCGTGCTAACGGGCAGGCCGAACGGTATGTTTCGACGGTAATAAACTTGCTTACCGCGGAAATAAATAAAATTTCAGAATGGCCGAACAAATTAGCTAAATTAATGATTTCTTTGAATACAACCGTTCAGAAAACAACAGGGTTCTCTCCGTATCGTTTATTGTTTGGCGTAGAGCGAAGCACGGCTACCGCCGATCTTGCCGAAACTGAATTGCCGGATACGAATGATTCAATTGACGTTATTAAAGATAGAGAATTAGCATCAGAAAGGTTGACCGAAAATGCTCAAAAACAGAATAGTAGATTCGATAAGAAGCGCAGAGTAAACGTAGTTTATAAAGAGGGTGATACGGTTTTTGTAAAACCAGCCGATTTAAGACGTGCGAAATTGGAACTTAAGTATCTAGGGCCATTTGTAGTATCCAAAATTTTAGCTAATGACCGATACGAGATAGTTGGAAAAACCGGAAGACCGCAAACGGTGCCCAAGGACCGTCTGAGATTATGGAAAGGCGAGTGGTCAGGTGATACCGATACGAATGAAGGTTTAAATGACGAGAGCGACAGTGGAGATGAGCCGTGTTAGCGGATTATATAATGTGCGGCGTTCTATTGGTCGTATTATTTTTGTATTACTGTTTTACAGGCAATTAAAAGTAACGTACATATAATTTGTCTCTGATTTATTGCTGCTATGCAGTTGAACGGTTATCAACCTGTCCGTCATGTTACAGTATGAATATGTTTGAGAATAACGTATGAAAGACGACAATATCGTGTACAGAATAGAGCAACGTTGTGGATTCGAAGGAGACCTCTATCATGGGTGACAATAAAACCACGGACTTGATATGTTATCCTTCGAAAGACAACGTTTGGACGGTACACGAATTGCGCGGAATAGAGAACGTTATAATCTCGATGAAACAGTGGATTGTGTGCGGAATAGAGTAACGCTAGGGGTTCGCAGTAAAACTACACTTTGGGTGACATACGGTCACGGACTTGGTGAAGTATTTGAAGGACGGCGTTTGAAAGGTACACAATTCAGGCTAAAGAGGAGACGTTACGGTCTCGAAAAAAAAAAAAAATGTTGCAGTTCGAATTTGTTAAGCAAGATGCTTGTAAGTATCGTTGCTGTGGAACGCTATGACGTTTGGTGCTGTGTGCACGTCTGATATGGCTGTGTGCCTGTGAATATGCGGTGACACTGGTAAGTGTTGTCCGTTGGTGTGGCGTACTTGCGAGTATCGTTACAATATGACATGTTTGGGAGAATTATCTAAATTGGGAATTGTTCTTCCTTTCGTGCTGTGAAAACGAAGGGCCTTGCTACTGGAATTGAAGGTTGTTGGATGAAATACGACTCCAGGGATATCTTGAGTTAAGTGATGGGTAAGGATGCTTCTCGAGAGCGCGAAGCAGGTCAGTTTGGCCGTGTTAGCGTCAGCACGTGTGCAAAGGTTGACACGAGGCAGGGTCATTGCATTTGGGGCTTTGACCTGCTTTTCAAAGATTTCTCAGGATTCTTTAAGCTATCGACACCCCGAGCCATACGTCTGTCATCGGACTTAGGCCGGTGGTAGTTGATACTTGAGGTGCGACGAATTCTAAAGCCGAGTATCCACCTGTATCCAACGCCCGTATCGTATCACCGTTCCGAACCCTTTTGAATAGGCAGACGTTGCCTCGTTGCATGCCACAGCGTGCTACGGCTCGGACAATATTTCTTCGTTTCTTGATAGAAACGGTTCGGCAATAGGACTGGGCCACTACAGGCGAGGAGTTTCGTTTTGCTGCGTGCCGTTCCAAAGGAACGGAGGCAACGGACCCATCCGAAAAATTTGTCGATTCTTTGCCGTTGCATCGAAGGAAAGGTTTATGCATTTGCACTTGACATAGCGTTTCGTGCCGTCACTTGGGTTTCAATTTATTTGAAATCTTGCGGTATTATTGGATTCATTTCAAAATCGATGAAATTATTTATGAACTTAATCTAATTTAATTTAGACAAATTTTATCGTCTAAATATATTTAAACAGATCAATTATCTTCGGTGATACGCTGTACATAAAAGAGCAATGTTAATAAGAACCTCTGTGATTATTGAGAAAGGACAATGTTAATTTTGCAGAGATTTTTCCGTTGCCGAGTATCGAAAGTTCTATTGGGCTGTGATACGGAGGCGAAGGAACGGGCCGATCCGAAAATTGTCGGTTTCTTGCTGTTCAAAGGATAGGTTCGGAGACCACTTGAAACGTAAAAACAACATACCCAGGCGAAGGCTCGAAATGCTATGTCAAGTGGAAACATGACACTTGAGGCTCGAGATAATATGATCTGGAATCGGATATATCAGTGAGATAATACTAATGCAATGACTGAACTTTGTTATTTTTCATTTTTTTCTTATAAAACTTTTACCAAGATATTTGTGACGTTTTTCTGATTAAAATGATACCAAACACGATATGGTTAGGACAATTACAATAAAGAAACAGCATGCAGGAAATCGAAACTTCTCGCCTATAGGAGTTTCTTTCAAGAAACGAAGAAATATTGTCCGAGCCGTAGCACGCCGTGGCATGCAACGAGGCAACGTCTGCCTATTCAAAAGGTTCGGAACGGTGATACGATACGGGCGTTTGATACAGGTGGATACTCGGCTTAAGAGTCGCGGATGTTTTGTTTATGGAACGGCGATAGAGAGTTCGATCGCCGATCCTCGAAGGAACGCGCGTGTGGCCGATGACCCGAAGTCATGGTGCTGCATGGCACGTGTAAAAAGATAAGGGTGTTCTAGAAGGATCTGGCCACAGAGTGGGGAAGATCTTGCATCTTCTGGTAGGAGGACCATGAGGAACGGCATGGCACTTATCACAGAACCGTGATCGAACACGCCTCGCGAACATTATATCTAACATACAATTATATTATATTACATATTATATTGCAATCATAATAATAATCTATAGATAATATATATGTATAATTAGATACAATTAATACACAGATGTTTGTAAATGAGGTAGTACTTTAAAATGTCTAATAGAAGATACTGATTCATCAAGTAATTGTATAAAGATTAATTGTACATATACACAAGGAAAAGGGAATTGTACAAAACGATATGTATTATTGTACCATGTGCCACTGACCCGTATACGACGAATTATATCCGTCTGTAACCGTTTGCAAATAATTTACGAGTTTAAAGAATATTTATATAAGAAATTTTGGCCATTAATGAAGTGTGATTTTACTGCGGTACATTATTCCAAACTAAATTTAATTGAATTCAGTGTAGTGTTTATATAATAGGTATAAAAATGGATTTTACATATAAATTTTTATTTAATATGTTTATAGAACATACTAGTGTTAGTGACAGGAATTTTGTTCATAAGATAACAGAAAAGTGTAGAGTTGAGTATGAAGACGTACCGCGATTATTTAGTATTAATCTTGCTGGAATTTATAATCAAATTAAAAGTAAATATAAATCTTCGTATTACAATAAAAAAATGTTTTTAACGAAAAATTCCCGATGGCTGGAACCAAAATTCTCTATAAAAGGTCTAGATGAACGAAACAGTTGTTAGATTCCCGATATTTAATAAATATTTTATTAAATTTTGGTACACGGAAATTTTACAAAGAACACTCAGGCTAGTTTTCTACTGCTTTTCTATCGGTCTCTCTACTTTGTGCTCACGTTAAAATCTAAACTGAAGGGAAAAATGTTCTGTATTTAAAAGGTCGAGAATTTGGAATTGAAAGTGGTGGGAATGAGGATTAGGACCAATAGGAATCGTTGGAAATTGGTAAGGTTCGAAGGGTCAAGCGAGTGATTCAAGGATGGTGAGTAAGGATTTCAAGGTTCGGATGTGTAACTGTAAATAGAAGATAGTATGGCTGGAGACAGATTTTAGATTTCACTTATCCTAACTTAAATACGAAAAGTTAAAAATATTTGCTTAACCTATGAGGTATCCAACACAGTGTACCTACCATATCAAAAGACCGACCAAAGAAACCGTATGAAGAGAATGCTGATAGGTCAAAAAGATGAAAAAGGAGTGAAATAAATCAGAGTTTATCCTCTTTAGAAGTAGATGTACCAGAAATTATGATCAGTAATTATAAAAAAAATC
The DNA here is from genome assembly GCF_051020975.1 of Osmia lignaria lignaria. Classification (NCBI taxonomy): domain Eukaryota; kingdom Metazoa; phylum Arthropoda; class Insecta; order Hymenoptera; family Megachilidae; genus Osmia; species Osmia lignaria. Next base: position 5,423,974 of record NC_135039.1, read on the forward strand.
ACGATTACAAAAGAGCAAACATTTTGGAGGCTGTTGAAAAAGCAGACAAATTGGAGATAAATCGAATATATGATGTCATATTTTACCGATAAAATTAAATAGCTTTTCTCCTCAAGAAGCTTTGGTAATTTTTCTTGATTTAGGTTTATTTAAGGCAAAATATGAAAAATTGTATCAATATTTAAACAAAAAAGGACTAAAGAATGTGTTCCCTCCTTACTCTGCTATTACGGAGACGAAAAAGGACTCAGTACCAGTTAATTGCAAAGTTACGGAAACATCAGCAAAGTGTACTCTTCAAGATCTATTAATCATACTGCTAAAAGGATTCTATTAGGTCATCCCATAAGTTCGTGCCGTTTTTTGAACGGTCCCATGTGTTAATGTCTTTAAATGTGTATGAATTGTTGTTTTTGGTATTTCTAGAATATTTGACATCTCATGAACTGATAAATTAAGTGATTTCTCTACAAGATCTTGAATTTTGTCTTCCTGTGTGTGAGAAAAACGATCAGAACGTTCCTCATCTTCTAAACAAAAATTCTCATCTTTAAAACGTTTAACCATTTTCTACAGTTACAAGATGAAAGAGCAGTTTCTCCGCAAACAGCACATATATTGTTTGTCGCAATTGTTACCGAACTTCCTTTTCGAAATTCATATAACATTAGATGTCGGAAATGAATACGAATTTCACTCATCATTTTTAACTGTTAAAAATCAATCCGTTCACTATTTCACGATCCCATACCCATGAAAATCTCTTTTAGGCCCGATACACACTAGCGGTTCGGTCCCGGTCCGGTCTCGGTCTGGTAAAATCTTACTGCACGATTAGATCCACACTATGGCGGTTCGGTCCCGGTCCGGTCTCGGTTCGGTAAAATTTTACCGTACGACTAGATCCACACTATTCGGTTCGGTCCCGGTCCGGTCTCCGTTCGGTAAAATCTTACCGTACCCATACTGCTATGCCACTTTCGAGCCGCTCTCGATCTGATAGTCAATTATAAAAAGTCTTTTTCGATTGTACTTTTGGCATTAGTAGATGCAAATTATAAATTTACTGCTGTAGATATAGGTTCATATGGAAAAAAAAAAATATATATATACTGATCGAATTGAGTAACCTCCTCCTTTTTCAAAGTCGGTTAAAAAATAATGATATTAAACAATTTCCATTAAAGAAATATTTAATGCGGCCTTATCTAGGATCAAAAAGTATAGAAGATATTAAAAAAAAAATATTTAATTATCGATTATGTAAAGGAAGAAAATTAGTCGAGTATGCATTTGGGATTTTATCACAAACCTTCAAAGTTTATTGTAGAAAACTCATAGCTAATCCTGAAAATGCCACTACAAGATGGAAATGTACAAACTGAAGCGTTTCAAACGAAGGAGCGCAGTCCCATCCCAGGAAAATATTCTTCGTGAGAAATCGAGACCGGACCGGGACTGGAGCGTGATCGAACCGGAGCTGGAGCGGACGCATAGTGTGTATGCTCTCATAAGATTTACATTGGAGTATATTTTACCGGACCGGGACCGGACCGGGAGCGAACCGAACAAGTGGCTCAAGTGGCTACTGTTCGAGAGCGATTGGGACCGGGCTGGGATCGAAGCGAGATCGTCGTGAGATTGGAGCGTGACCGGACCGGAGCTGGCAAGTGTGTATGCTCTCATAAGATTTACATTGGAGTATATTTTACCGGACCGAGAACGGACTGGGACCGAACCGCTAGTGTGTATCGGGCCTTAGACTGCCCTCAAACAAATAAACTGAAGTGCATTGGTTTCTTATCGCCTTGTGTTTATAAACCGAGGCGTGAAATGTCGGCACGAACTTATGGGATGACCTAATACAAACTAAAGAACCAGAAGAAATAGATAACTTAAATTACAATAGTTTCACATTATATTCCAAATATGGTTTTGGAACAGCAACGGGCAAAATCAGTACAAACAAGCTTTTTCTATAAATACTAGTAATATTTCAGATTCAAATTTATTTATAACTTCATTAGTTCCACTAAGATTAAATTTGGTACATAGTGAAGAAAATGCCATTGAAGTATGGAAAAATTCCCTGTACCATCATCGACACGATTTTGCCGGCCAATCAGTTTTATATATGTAAAGGAAGATAAGGAACTAATTCAATCAGAATATTCAAATTTAAGAAAAAGAAATAAATATCTTGAAAGAAACAGAGACGACAATACACGCTAAATGTATAAAGATTAATCATAAGCTCTTTTTCACAATGATTGATGGAAAAGTTGCTCAACATGCTTCGGGAACTTCAGCCACCACTAGATGTGTGATATGTTCTAAAACGATGAACGAATTTAATTCTCTTAATAAAAAAGTCCCGGAACATAATGCGGAATTTGGATTATCTCCTTTACACGCAAGGATTCGATGTATGGAATTTCTATTAAATGTGACATACGAAAAATCTATTTGATTTGAACGTATAAAGGGGGACAAAACAAAATTAGAAATTAAAGAAACAGAGAAAAGAAGAGTAATAAAAGAATTTAGAGAAAAATTAGGTCTAATAATAGATACCCCAAAACAAGGTTTCGGAAATACAAACGATGGCAATAGTGCCAGACGATTTTGCAAACATTTTGATATTACAGCGGATATATTAAATATAAAAGAAGAAATTATTATAAGATTTAAAAATATTTTAAATATGATAAACAGCGGATTAAAATCGAATTCACAAAAATTTGGAGAATATGCGAAAAGCACTCTGAATTTATTTAAAGAATCCATATCCCCACAAAAATTTAACACCAACTGTACATAAAATTCTATGCCATGGAGAATACATTATTGGTTTCCATATTTTGCCAATTGGAGAATTATCCGAAGAAGCACAGGAGGCCAATCACAAAGAATACCGAAGACTAAGACTCAATGATCCATTAATATCATCTTTAAGGATGCAGCAAAAGAGAAAGGATATTCAAGAGGAATGGCCAGGGGAGATTTGTGATATTTTTGAATTTTAAATAGTAGGTACGTAACGTTATTGTGTTAGTTAATTAATTAAGTATTGTCTAACATAAATAACGTATTTAATGTTGCTTAAGTAATGAAAAATACTTCAATTTCATTAAAGAAAAAAGAAATATTACTTTATCTTCATTCCTTCAAAAGTTATAGATTTTTGGCCACTGAAACATAGATTATTCCCATTGTGCTCCGTGACGTGATTCCGTGGAATCGTCTGATTATATTTTAAAGGAAGCCGTCAATACAATACCGGCTTTTGACAGGAACAATATAACCGCGTTACAATTCAGTAGAGCATGCCGACGCGCTAAAGAAATCGTACCGCCACAAGCTGAACGCACGCTAGTGCGCCTAATTATTACGCGATTACATGGACGCGCTGTGCTCGCTTTACGAGACCGTTACCGCGCTATATGATCGTTTAAAAGATATTTTTGAACCTCGCCGCTTCGTCGACACTTTTCGCGGAGAAATAGCCAATATATTTATGAAACCGAATGAACACATTCTTGATTTTATCGGTCGCGTCAAAGATTTACGCGACGCAGTTCTGGATTGCAACCGGCAATCTCCAAATATCGCAAACGTTGATGAGCTAACTGTCGATAGGTTTATTAATGAAAATAGTACATGTAAACAAGCTAAAGAAATATAGGTGCACAACGACCACCCACTATTGTAAACAAGACCCCTCACCACCACGTAAAATTAAGTATGTCACGCCAGCCCTATCACATCGTCTCAACACTTCACTTCCTATGAGGACACCAAAGATTGGGTTGATTCGTGGATTTCTTTGAAAGAAGAGGAGTCTGAAAGATGGGCAAAAGTCGTAGGTAGCGATGGCCATTATTTTGTAATAAAGCCTCAAACTTTAGAAAAAAACGACGGAATCTTATTTGTACTCCCAATAGATGTATATGTTATTCTTGCTAAATATACATTTTTTTCAAATTTTATGTTATAATAAAATTATGACTGAAAATGTTTGTCCACGTTATTTCCTCGCACTCTGTATAAATAGCAACCCTCGTATAAATGCCTTAGATCGAGACATAGAAATCAAAATTCCTCCTCAAGAAATTATACCATTTGAATATCTCTATTTTCCTGAAGAACGCGAATGTCTTGATTCCAATTTTGAACAACCTGCAATAGTCAACCGTGTAACCGAAATCTCGAATAGACTACGTTTAGATAACTTAAATAATGAGGAAAGGGACCATGTATTAAATTTGATAGAAGAATTCCCGGACATATTTCATTTACCAGGTGATAATCTACCATCTACTCCCTTGCTGCAATGTTACATCCCCGATTACGGAGCGTTTTCTTGATTTAACGCGCGTTGTGGGTGTTGCCGGTTAAAGCGCACTTTGCGGATAAACGGGGTATAGAATAGGCGTTTATCACGCACGTATCTATATAGATGTTGGAGAAAGCGTTTCCCCGACTTTGGCCTTTGGCCAAGTCAACGCTTCCAGCGAGCTTTTCTATTGCGTTCTACTACGTTGCGAACGGTCCGACGATCTGTTTGAAGCGTTTAATTGTTTGACGATATATTGCTCTGAGAAGTGTTCATACTATAGAATAAGACGTTGCGTATAAAACCATATGTAAATATATATCCTTTTTCATATACATATAACATCGTGTGTAATTATTTCGCCTACACACCAGATTACAGAAAGAGTCCCAACAATAGGTAATCAATAAATATGTATATATATTCTATTGTTTTGTGTTACATACCCTACGTTGACTGTGGGTGTTGTATGTCGCACATTTAATATTCACACATACACAAGGTCTCGATTTCACTGACTGTCGCGGATTGGTATAACGCTAGATACGCGGGGCGAAGCTTCGACTCGACGCTGGAAGATGAGACACAGGACACGAATGCACTCCTGGAGCTAGTCCAATTATGGGTTTGGCTGATCAGACCTCGGCGATACACTCGTGGTTCCTGTCGGCCGAGCACATCTTCTTCTAATGTTCTTTCGGGGTGGAGATGAGCTGATGGGCGCGGCGTTATCGAGCGTTACTTACGTGGATACTAAAAAGCGCAAAACTTAACTTGAACTGCACTCGCGGGCCGCGCTGCACTGATCTTTTATACCCCCGAAGATGGGCGTTGGACGAGTCTGTTGCTAGCGAACAAAAGTGCTAGCGAAGGGTTTTCGTTATCGAGTTCCGAGAGCTCGGTGACTACCGGAGCCGGCCGCTGCCAACAGTGGGAACGCTGACGATCGCGGTTTCTTGAGCGAGACCTTCACAGAATAGCGGAAGACGAAACTGAATATACACGTACATCCAGGGACGTAACAACGGAAACGAGTATGCAGTTTAAGAACCATCTTCTGGCGCTAACAGAGCAAAAGTTTAAAGACTTGGAATTTAATCCAGTCTTTGCAATTTCAACTATGTTGGATCTGCGATTCAAGAAACTACATTTCCAATCTGCGCTGGCAGCATCCACAGCAGTTACAAAAATTAACACGTTAATACGGTTTCTAATACGGTTTCTGAAATGTCCAATAGGATTCCGACAAGATCATCAAATAATGAATCAAGTATATGGGAATATCGTGATGAAATGGTGACTAAGAATATTGATTCGATAAGCAACGACGAAGAAGCTCTCAATCTTGAATTACGACAGTATATCAATCTACCAGTAATTTCACGATACGAAAATCCTTTAAAACACTGAGAAATTGTCAAATCAGCGTATCCGTCGCTATGCAAATTAGCTATAAAATATCTAAGCGTCGTCGCAACGTCTGTTCCATCCGAACGATTATTTTCTAGAGCGGGAACGATTAAAGCGGAAAATCGCAGCAGACTTTCGGATAAGCATTTAAATCAGTTACTTTTTCTTGAATGTCTCTCTCGCGAGGATTGGGGATTAATTTAAGCAAAATGTAAGATATCCTAATAATTTGATAAAATTGTTACTAAACTGATTCTCGCGTGTGTTTTGTAAATCCCACTAACTTCTTATGTGTTCTCCATTATTTTATGTTGTAACAATGGTAAAGGAAACATCGCGAAAATGACGCCATCTGGAAGCGTCCAGAAAGTTTCGAGATAAGCCAAGTATGAGCTATCACGGGAAGCGGAAACGCGAAACATGAGCGCGGAATACGCCAAATTGATGCTTGACAACGCAATCGTTGGTTACGGCGGCCGCAAATAGCAACGAACGGATATAAATTAAGTGCTCGCGACAGACTCGGCTTATTTTGCCTACTGTTAGTCGAGAGAGAGAACGAGGTAAGACCATCGGCCGCTCTTGATCGGCAGGTTAGGGACTCCGGCAGGAGAGTACGGCAATAATACCTTGACGCCTGCAGGAGAAGAACGAGAGTTCCTGATAGGAGAGTTCGGCGACAATACCTGGACACCTACCGGCAGGAGGGAGAGTACGGGGGAATTGTTCCTGCGCGTTCGACCGACAAGGAGAGTACGGCGATAATACCTGGATGCCTGTCGGTCGAGGGAGTACAGAGCATCTCCTGGTCGCCCTAGTAAAATTAGTTAATTTCTGGACGCCTGTTCGATATGGAGAGTTCGGCGATAATACCTGGACGCCTATCAAACGGGAGAATTCCGAGCATTGCGCTAATTGTAAAACGTCTTGTACAAATAAATAAAAGAAACTGTATTCTAAATCTTGTCCTTGTAATCCTGTCTAATTCAATAAATCCTGTCTGCCCAACAGATTTCTTGTTTTCTCGATATATCATGGCTATAGTGTTTAATTTAAGTGCATTTGTGTTATTATATTCTTGTGACTGTTATTAATTGTTCTTCGTTCTTATCACAGTACAGGTGATAAGGTTTGGAAATTTACATTTAACAAAGATAAAAATAAACACATCGTGTTTATTGCAACCTATAAACAGGAAAACGCACAGTTTGAACCAAAAAATGAGGATAAATCTATGATAATCATTTTAAAACAAGCAGGATTATTGACTCAAGAAACATTTAGCCAACTAATAAAGTTGGCATGCCAAAATGGTTATAAGTTAATGACACCATTAGCAGGAGCTTGTTTTAACAAAGACGATACAAGTTCACTTGCAACTGAACTGGTTATTCCAGAAGTAGATTTACTAATAAAGATTAGTCGGAGTACACAGAGTGGAGGACATTATTTGAAATATTCAGATGTGGATATTGCTGTTTGTGCCTCAATTGCTGCTACCAGAAATGTGAAGGATGAAATCCTTAAAAAGAGTATAGTAGTAAAAATATTAAAACAATATATAAATAAGGGTTTTATTCCTAATAAGGCTAGAATGACAATTATATCTAAGTATGCAACTGGTGGTATTCCTTCAAAGTTTATATATGAGGAGATTGTTAAAGTCTTTGATTCAGAACAAACTAAATACAGTGCTTTAAAAATTGTTCAGACCACTAAGCAGTCAGAACCGTTATAACACCGGACCGTTATGGCCGGACACTGCGCAAGGAACACCTACGTTTTACAAGTCCGGTTACTCACCCCCACCACATTTATCAACTACTCAGGCTGGGGCCCTGCCAGCTTTATCCACATTGATCCATTTGTTGCCCAACATTGGCAGAAATATCGATATTTAGAAATTTTTCATAGTGTGTTTCACTTGCCTTGTAAAAAGAGATTTTATGGGTTTAAGTGCGTTGAGGAATCGTATTGTGGGTGGCCAGTTCAGGCAGCTTTTTGGTGGAATGTAGCTATAGGCAAGTGGTTCTACAAAAGAAAAGCGTTATATTTGTATGGGGTTTCGAATGTTGGGAAGACTACTCACCTGAAAAAGATTGTAGGACGTGATAACATGGATTTTGTATTCTATCCTGGGGTTGGGAAATTTGTCACGCAAGATTTTACTGCCCGGCATCGAGTTATTGTTTTCGAGGAATTTGACATAAAATTTTTTTCTGTTGCTATGCTTAAACGGTTGTTGGAGGGTAAGAAGTATGCATATCCGGTCAAATGTAAAGCAGATATGTCGCGGGTGAAATACGAGGCATCATCAGTGGCTAAACAGTGCTAAAGAGGTGTGAGATGAAGGCCTTATCTGGTCGAGCTAATGACCCGGCCGGGCCCTCGGATGGCGACGAATTTCTTCAAGAGACGCACTTGAGTCCGGGCTGTCGAACGGACGACATCCATTCAATAAAGTCTTATATATTTCGAGATACATTATTGTTTCCTTGTTTTATTTGCTGAACCCTTGGCCTTTCCTACAGATAAGATAATAAAATTTAAAGGTCCTATAGTCTTTGCTTCTAACTATAATGAAGTTGAGGATGCGTTGAAGAATCGGCTTGAATTTGTTAGTGCAGATGACCTGTTTTGGGAACTTTTACGCTGCGTTGTACCGAAGGAGGAAGTTGACGGGGGGTCGTTATCGCTCTTAGAATGCGAAACTATATCCCTATCGTCCGACGATAAGGAGGACGATTCGTTATCGCCGCCGTTATCGGGTCGGAACAAAAGGGCTATTGAAGAAACGACTGATGGGTTTGAGACGACGGCGGCGCGCAGTGGGACAAAACGGCTTTCGGCGATCAAAAGTCGATTTTCGTGTATTCGAAAATTGAAAAACTATTTACATACATCGATAGAGAATAAACTGTAGTTTAACGTGGTGTAATCCGTTTTTTCATATTTGCTTTCGTTTTGCCGTGGTTCGCACTCAAAGTCAGTAGAAAGGGTATAGCAGGATAAGATGGTCAAAAGTGCCCTTGAGCCGAATTTGCTTCGCAATGCACCATTCGATAGCATATCCCAAAAAACCATGGTACACCAAGTTTCAACCCTGTACCTCAACCGGGAGGGTAGTTACAGGGTAAGAAAGAAAAAGTAGTTTTTGCCATATTTTCCCTATTTAATGGCATTCAAAAAATCTAAAAAAATTCTAGAATATTCTAGCCATGTTTCTTTATGATTGTGAATTTTCTCAGATTTTTCGGTTGCAAATCCTAGGCGTGAAAAATCAGAAACGCAAAAAAAAGTCGAAAAATAGAGATTTCGGGTAGAAGCTTTCGAGACACTAGATTTTTACTTTTACAGTAGTTAGATATTAGCATGACTGGTGTCCTCAATTTTTTTCAGATTTTTCATTCTGGTGCGTCAAACCGAAAAAAATCAAACACCGATATTTTCGACATATTTCGTGCGATAACATGAGAAATACTTTCAATTTCTACATTTCCTTTACACACTTAGTGCATTATGTGATTTCGAACATTTTTGCACTGGATGCAGTAAAATCTGAATGGAGAGAGTGAAGTTATTATAAATAATTGAAAATTACGCACCTTATCCTCTAAAATATTAGAAACTTTTTCAACGTCGCCGATGGATAAGTCGGTAAGGTGTCCGACTATGGAACCGCTGGAAACTTTTTTGTCACGAGTTCGCGCCCCATGAATGTACAATTCTATTTTTTGTCATAAAACAATTTTTTTTTAAATTATTAATCACATAAGAATACACAATAATCATTTAATAACGTATGAAAATAATTTTGAAATATTTTATTAGTCGGACACCTTACCGACTTATCCATCGGCGACGTTGAAAAAGTTTCTAATATTTTAGAGGATAAGGTGCGTAATTTTCAATTATTTATAATAACTTCACTCTCTCCATTCAGATTTTACTGCATCCAGTGCAAAAATGTTCGAAATCACATAATGCACTAAGTGTGTAAAGGAAATGTAGAAATTGAAAGTATTTCTCATGTTATCGCACGAAATATATCGAAAATATCGGTTTTTGATTTTTTTCGGTTTGACGCACCAGAATGAAAAATCTGAAAAAAATTGAGGACACCAGTCATGCTAATATCTAACTACTGTAAAAGTAAAAATCTAGTGTCTCGAAAGCTTCTACCCGAAATCTCTATTTTTCGACTTTTTTTTGCGTTTTTGATTTTTCACGCCTAGGATTTGCAACCGAAAAATCTGAGAAAATTCACAATCATAAAGAAACATGGCTAGAATATTCTAGAATTTTTTCAGATTTTTTGAATGCCATTTAATAGGGAAAATATGGCAAAAACTACTTTTTCTTTCTTACCCTGTAACTACCCTCCCGGTTGAGGTACAGGGTTGAAACTTGGTGTACCATGGTTTTTTGGGATATGCTATCGAATGGTGCATTGCGAAGCAAATTCGGCTCAAGGGCACTTTTGACTATCTTATCCTGCTATACCCTTTGTCAAAACGAAACGCTGATGATATTATCCGTAACTTCAATGTACGATTCTAATAACTTTTACTTGGAAAGATAAAATTCAAATGAATTACAAAGTTTACTAGATTAGTATAGATTCTATTCAGTGCATAAAATAAGTTAAAATGTTAACAACTTTTTAAATAATAGGATCTGATTGAAACGAAATACATTTAAATAAAATCTCAACTTTGCGTTTGATTTAAAAAAAATGTGCACATTTGTGCAGTGTGTGATTACTACTGTAGTAAAGAGTGAACCTTCCTCTATCAGAATCAGAAAAAAAAGGCTGCCCCAACCAGCCACTGCTAAAAAAAATGGCGATTGAAATAAATTACACCCATCTTGGCCGCAGCGCACGATGATGGAAAAGCAGTACCAGATACGATTATTATCCAGTTAACTGCATTCAACATGTATATTCGTCATGTAAAACTTTATTTCGGCCTTGCAATATGCCATAATAAATTTTCATAATTGTCGAAACTATTTTCACGAATGATTTGGTATAGATCATAATAAATATAAATAAATATATTATAATAACACATGTCTTGTCATTTTTTAATTATTATATCCGTTTTCATTATAGTTGTTAACAGTTTTAAGTTAAATTTTTGTTAAATAACATAAACTATGTCTAAGAAGTGAAGGATGTTGAACGCGTTACAGTTTATACGTGAATATCTTGACACCCTGTAGTTCAATATAATTTATATTAATACAACTTAAGTATTATAATGTAGGCAAAAACTTCCCAAAATTTCAATAAAATATTTCCAATAGAACCGAAGTTACAGAATTTTGATCGTCAAAAGCAGTTTTGTCCCACTGTGCGGCGTCGCCAAGCAAGAGATTACATGCTGACTCAACCACCTCTTGTTAAGTGGATCGGTCCACAGCCGAAAATTTTGAAGTATTGCTTTCGGAATGAAGGCACTTTAAATTTCAAATAGCGGTTTAGGGAGACTTATTATGAGAACTTTCTTCAGGAAGTTGGTTATTGGACGTGAATGAAGCCTACTATTGCAAAAATATAGAACGATTGTTCTGTACGTAGTTCTCACTCACTAGACGCGCTCCACTTGCGTAAAAGCGTTACGAGCAAACGAGTGTACGATATAAGAGAGTGAATAAAGTGATATAGAAAACCTACCAAGTTGGTGATAATTAAGCCTTCCAAAATCCCAGAATCTAACAGGTTACGGGCACCAGCACGTTTCAGCTGCGCGGTTGGAAAATTGGAAAAATAAAAAGAGAAAATGGGAGACGAAACTGGAAAGGTTTTGAAGGAGAGTGAAAAGATGGAGGAAGACTGTAAGTATACGAAGTCTTATATTTACGGGAGAGTATTACAAAAACGAATGCGTAAGTACGATTCTTCCAAAACGGGACGAGTTTCAAAGTCTCCCTTGGTGAGAACAAAGGGTGCATCGGTGCGAATTCGTTAACGAAAAATAATGCCGAAATCGGACGCGGTGAGGCGTATAACCGCGATAAAGGAGAGTGAGACGCGAGTTAAAATAGTACGAAAGAAAATGGCGAGATATTGCTTTGTATGGGGTGAAACATGTTTGGAAAGGATAGTCCTTTGTTTAAAATAACGGAAACTTCGGGCGCGTAGTGAAAGGCCAGCCGGCGCGGGCACGTGCGCACAAGCGAAGAAGAGAAAGAGGGGGGGGGGATAGCTGCAGTGCGCGAGGCTCGAGCAAGGAGAGAGTAGACTTAGGCGAGACAAAGACAGAGCGCGGTGGCGTCCTCTTCCCCTATCTCTCTCGCCACACTAAAGCACGTGCTTATAACTGCGCACTAGATCGTTCCGAAACATCGCTAAACCATGGTGAGAAACGTACTTGCAAGTCGCGGCGAGAAAGACTAATAAATTGAAATCTCAGCGTGCACGCACTCACACACGATGTTTACATACATATACAATGATAACTGTTTCAGCCGACACCAGTTTATCGAGTGTATGGGAGACACTGACCGATATATTTAAGCTAGATGAGCTACATGGGAAAGACGACATGGTGAGACAATTTATGTTTGTCTGCTCACGAATGAACTGTTCACTCAAAATTTGCGGAACGATGAATTTGGATAGAGAAATAGGAGTTTAAAGAATGCGTCACAGGCCGTGACACCTGGCCGCCTAAATTGTTGCATATCGGTACGATATCAACAAATAAATTTGTAAGGATTTTGTAGAACAATTGTGTTATCCAAATTCATAGTTTGTGTTTTTATGAGTTAGATGAATTTTACAATTTTGAGATGAATGTAATTACAATATTTTGTTAGTTGGTGTGATTTTGTTACGCTGAGTATTTTTTTTGGATAGTACTTCTTTGTACTTTTGCTAATCGGTGTGTTATAAAGAGTAAATGGTTTTTTGGGTGACCATTTACTTCCCTCCCCGCAGAGATTGAAGCGGTAGGGGTGCGCAACGGAGTTACAGTGCGAATAATTTTGTAGACTGACACTTCTGGGCTTCTTTTATTAAATTTTAAATTCGGAGCTTCTAGAATGAAATTGGTAATTCTTGGATCCTTTGTTGTGGAGGGTATGCGCTGAGACAGCGAGTGTTTTGAATGCGATGGTTCCGAGTATTGTAAGGTGCTCCATCGGTTTAGTGTCCTATGGTTGCTTGGAAATTTTGTGCACACTCGTTATTGCAATTTACCCGTTAACATTTCTGTGTATCTACCATTCCCTGTATTTTTGGAATTATCGAAGCCTAGGAAGGAGGTGTTCGCATCCTGGATGAGTGGTCTTTTATTTTATTTATTTATTATTTTTTTTTTTCACATTGTCTTATGTTATTTCCTTCGTCTCTTTTTTCAGCGTACTAATGGCCATTTTATTTGGAATCCCAGTATGATCAACCTGGCGTATAAACGCACCGCACGGGAGTATCGCCGCGACTATAGGCGGTTCCTCGAGGAGTTGTACGAGTGGGACGAGGACAGGGTTTTGGATATTGCGCCCCTGTTTGAATAAAGCCTGTCTTGGATGACACTTCCTTTTCCCTTTTATTTTTATTTTGAATAAATACTGCCACATTTTGGCAGTAACAACAGACCCTAAAATTAAAGAATAATTGTGCACACACTATGCATCCGTATAAGCAGCATCTATTACATTGTGTGAAGATGATACTAAATGCAAGTGCTGAGACTATCGATGTAATAAGGTCTGAACCTATGAGCAATTTAAAACTAATAGAAGGAGCCTCAAAATGCTTAAAAGACCCCAACTCATTATCTACGACAATGTCATTGATGTCACTAAAATAACCTCTGAGTGTTGACAAAGACAAGCGGTAGAAGCTGGGTTACCATTTCAATATTATTACATAGGAAAAGAGTCTGTTAATGACACATACTACCATGGTAGAGTGCTCTGTAAAAAAGAAGCTACAGATTGGTGGGTAAATGAGGCTAAGATACCAGATGAAGAAATTGAGAGAGTCATTGATATACTGATGATGCAGCATAGAAAAGAGGTAAAATCGTATTATGACATAAAGTGGCGGAAGGTTTCGATACAATGGGGTACACCTAACCTTGAAAGAAGAAGAGTGAGCACACGAAGCCCAATGATAGACATTGATCCAAGTATACGTGATCAAGCTCTAATGCAAGTATTAATGTTGGACTTCATAACTCCTTATAAAAGAGTGACAGAGACAGATTTGAGAGAAATAAGAAACTTAACTCAATTGACAATTGCAGAGAAAATGTCATTAGCATCACAAATTAAAGTGTTGTTGAATCAAATGGATCCCAAAAGAAGAGTTTTACCAGTTCTATCTGGAAGTTCTGACATAACAGCCTCCTTGAAACATGCACTTACTCATGTCAATTTTTTCATAATTGGATATGCTACTGAGGAAATGAGAAAAAGACCAATTGTTAACAGAATATTAGGTAAAAATTTACCAAATATGTTTACGAATATGTTTACTCACATATAACTATAGAGGCCATAAAAAAAGTCATGGAGACTAGTACTTGCCTTGATAAACCGTTGTTTAGTTATCTAAGAAACCCTGATATTCCTGAGACAAAGTATATAAAATGGATGAAAGTTATTCTTGGTCAAAGTATAACATCACAAAGTGAGTCTCATGGCCTAAAAACTTCACCTGTACCATGCAAGATATTCCTTAGACATACTGAGAATCAAAGTGGAGTGAAGTTTCTTTTATATGAAGGTAGAGAAGTTGTAAACTTTAGATTTAATGACATCAGAGGGAGCTTTATCCATAATGGTGACACAATATTAAGTATCACTACAAATTTCACAACAGTGGATGAACTAATAGATGGAATCACAGAGATAGCAGTCTATTGCAGATGGGGGATGAGAAACACAGAAAGCAGGACGTACCAAGGAGCGCAGAATGAAGTCAGGAATCAAATACATATGATGCACTATTTACCATTAAATTATGAAGCCAATGATCTCAATACTTTGTTAGCACTGAAAAATCCTCATGGGCGCTGTGAGGCACTAGTTTTGGTAAATGACTCAGAATACAGACCTTGTTCCTTTGAGTCACCTTACATTGACACGGATGGAAATATGAGCTCTAAGAACACCAGACAGGCGATAATATTCCCCAAACAGAGAACATTCCCAGACCCGATACCAGATGAGATAAATTGCCAGCATACGAGGGTGATCAATCACTTTAACTTCAAAAGGCTTTTAAAACATAAGGTAGCATACTACATGCATCATTCGAAGGAACTCAAGAAGAAAATCCGAGAAGGTTCATTCGATTGGGAAAACAAGTATTTCCTAAGATATTTAACAACAAATAGAATTCTATCTAAAACATGTAGAAATATACTATCTGCCTCTGTAGATACAGATTGGGATCCCGGTGTTTCCTCTTTTTATTACTGTTTTTGTTACCTTTGAATGTTCAGACAATTAAATACAAGTTTGTTGTTCAAGGATAAACAATAGACTTAATAGCCAAAGAAGGGATATTTCGTTATCAAGCAAAAGAAGGTGTTTACTTCTTATTTGGGGTGAAACCTTCCAAGACAACAGAAAAGGATTACTCAGCACCTCTTCAAACTCTCTTGGATGGTTATCGACTTTCGACTGTGATCAAAGAAGGATTGGAAGTTAAATCTATAAGATATCTTGAGGAGGAAAAGAATGAAATCTTTGTGGGAAAATCATATTTGACAGTCATATTTCTCGAGACTGCATAGTATGCTAGTTGGGTCGCCTCTCAATATGTTTTGTTTTCTTAACCTTGATTCTATATCGATGGCTTCCTGTATAAGGACGTTTAAATCATTTTTTTTATCCGACTTCAAATAGGAGGAGGATACTCAATTCGATCAGTATATTTTTTTTTTTTTTTAATTATTTTTTTTCCTGGCTTTGTTCACCGATTACTCCGAGACGAATGGACCAATTGGAATGAAATCTTTTGCGTCTTGTAGGATATGTTTTCCGATTGATCCCGTCATAAAAACATTTCGCATTTTTTTATTCCGAACGGTTTTTATTGCAAAAAAACGTACTATTTCATGTACGTGCGGTGTATGTTCACCGCTTATTCTGGGACGGATGGACCAATCGGAATGAAACTTTTTGCATCTTATAGAGTATATCTCCCCATTGGTCCCGTAAAAAAAATATTTTGCATTCTTTTATTCCTAACGATTTTTTTTTCTAAATGTACGTTCGCTGATTACTCCGAGACGGATGGACCAATCGAAATGAAATCTTTTGCGTCTTGTAGGATATGTCTTCCGATTGGTCCCGGTATACAACAATTTCGCATTTTTTTATTCCGAACGGTTTTCATTATTGCAAAATACGTTCTGGTTCAATGAATGCACCGATTGCGATGAAAGTTTTCACATTTCGTAGATCATTCCACGATGATTCCATTTCCCAAAATTTATGTAACTTCTTATTGTTAATAACTATTATTATAACCCTATTCTTTAGGGTTACCCTCCAAGGAATATACCGATCGCGATTTTTCAAAGTTGTCCCTGCAAGTAAACTTCGTCAGTTTCTTTACCAATTGGTTGCTAATAAATATAAAAAATAATAAAAAGGCTTGGCTTGCTTCTTCACATATTAGGCGCTGAAAGCTGATTTAGACTGTTTCTTTGCAAAAGTAACTGTCGTAATCTTTGCATTTCTGGGAGTGCTCTCTCGTCATGAGGTTTAACAAGGACTTTGTTTGGTGCTAAATCAGATAAAACTAGACCAGCTAAACTTTTAACTCGACTAAGTGCAACGTAAATTTGGCCTTTTGCAAAATTCTTTTTGCCAAAATCAATTACAGCTTTGTTTAATGTAGTCCCTTGTAATTTGTGCACCGTTACTGCCCAACTTAGAATAAGTGGTAACATTCTGCGCTCGACGTCTCCATAACCTTTCGTCGCTTGAAACGTTGCTACAACTGGAGATATTGGAATGTAACCGTCGGTATCTTTGAATCTATTTCCAACCGACTCGTCGTCAAATTTTATAAATGCTGAGTCTGGCAACTCTCCCTGTTCTAGTTGATCTCTTCGAAGTGCCGGCCATGTAAATTTCTTCACTATTCCCATTGCGGCGTTTATCAAACCATCAGAAATTGATATATTTCGTCGCAACATTGGTAAAGTTGCTTTTACATTGGTAAAAGTTTCATTTAGCAAAAATGAAAAATAAAAAAGTTATGGTTAAATTAATATTGTCTCACTCAAATGTTTTTTCTCGGGCCCTTTAATTCTCGGACCTCTTTCTCTTTCGCTATTTGTCTTTTTCTACGTTCGCCAGCATTCAAGAACTCGCTCGAGCTGTGTCGTTCTGCCAGCCTCGCACACTTTTAGGAGAATTGGGAAAATCCAGCATAATAACACATTCTATGCTGAAAGAATATACTAACAATAAGTTATCTGTCTAAAAAAATTTTAATAAATCTGACAACAGATTTATTTTCGGGCTGCTTTTCTTAAGTAATCAGCATTTTACCAGTCTCCTGTACAGATCGTGTATAGCAGTTTGTAGCAAACTCAACATATTTTCGATATTATGTAGAATACACAACCACTTGCTTATTTCGAAGCAATCCTGTATTTCTTCCACAAGAGACGGTTTCCTAACAATTTACAACACAGTAAAATCTGGATATGCATATGCAAGAGAGATTGGGATCCAAGCGAGATGTTGAATCTCGGGTTACGCGCGACGCCAGCCAAGCGTGAACGCAGAAAGGGACAGGCAGTGGAGGAGAGAGAAAGGTCCAATGATCAAAGGAAAGAGCCGAAACATATCGGTGTGACTAATACTAATTCAGTTATAAAACATTTTTATTTTTGACTTTTTGTAAATGAAATTTTTACTAGCGCATTGGCCAGATTTTTCTGATTAAAATGATACCAAACACGATATAGTTTGAATTGTAATTACTTGCTAAAATTGATGTTAAAAGTAAACGAAAAGTCAGAGAGATCGAATCAAAACATTGCATATGCATATCCAAGCGAGGTGTCGAAGTTGGATCGGACGTCTTGCATATACCCAGGTTTTACTGTACTGTAAATTGTTAGGAAACCGTCTCTTGTGGAAGAAATACATCGTAGAAAGGAAATAGATGAACAGCAATCACCTTTATTATACTATTCATTGTTGGTCATTTATTTCATTTCGATGGCCCTTGACATATAAAAAGCGGCACAAAATATCCTGGATTTTTAATATTTGTCGATCGGTTGTGTATTCTACATAATATCGAAAATATGTTGAGTTTGCTACAAACTGCTACACACGATCTGTACAGGATACTGGTAAAATGCTGATTACTTAAGAAAAGCAGCCCGAAAATAAATCTGTTGTCAGATTTATTAAAATTTTTTTAGACAGATAACTTATTGTTAGTATATTCTTTCAGCATAGAATGTGTTATTATGCTGGATTTTCCCGATTCTCCTAAAAGTGTGCGAGGCTGGCAGAACGACACAGCTCGAGCGAGTTCTTGAATGCTGACGAACGTAGAAAAAGACAAATAGCGAAAGAGAAAGAGGTCCGAGAATTAAAGGGCCCGAGAAAAAACATTTGAGTGAGACAATATTAATTTAACCATAACTTTTTTATTTTTCATTTTTGCTAAATGAAACTTTTACCAATGTAATTGTAAGGTTCTTCTGATTAAAATAAGACCAAACACGACATAATTTGCATTATATTTACTTATTTATTTAAAACCTAATGCAAATATATAAAGTAACTATAATTCAAATTATTTCGTGTTTGATCTTGTTTTAATCGAAAAATTTCATCAATACGCTAGTGGAAGTTTCATTCAAAAGAAAAATCAGTCATTATAAAGCAATGAAGCGTAAGTGCAGATTAAGTACACAAAAAAAACATAAGGTTTATACCAAGCTTAACATTTTCTATTGTATTATGGTAATCACTATATTATAGTTTTGTTTCCTTGTTGTATTATAGGAAAGTAAAATATGCAATATCGTATAAGCGTGGACCAGGTGCAATAGTTGCAAGAAACCTGATATGTATATACCAAATTAAATGAGAAATCAAATTGTGTCTAATCCATCTTTCATTGTAATGACCATTCAGAGAATAAAATTATAATAGTTGTAAGGAATAAGAAATAAAACTGACAAACCGTTAAAGATTGAAATTTCTTTATATCCTTACAATTTAACCTAACCAATTTTCCTCGTATGTCTTCGAATTTACGTATTGTAATAGAATAACAGTAATATCTAATTGAAGAAATTACTTAAATATTAATTAAAAAAATATCAAAGAAAGATGCAGTTCAACTCCTTTTTTTAACTGCTTCCCAAGTTAAGGGCACAGACTCCTTCGGGGCCTCCTCCGAATCGATGTAAGCGCCATTATAAAGAATCGGGCAATCGTGAAAACATATAATTGATAAATGTGACATTTGACGGTGTGACATCTAACGTCATTATGTAGAATAAGAAACGAAAGTGAGGTGGCGTAGTTGTCGAATCACATCATTTGAGAGTTCTGTCGCGGTGTTGCCACATCTGTGACAATCCTGACCATCTAGCAAAATGAATTCGCTCGAGCCGAGCGAGATTTTGATTCCAGGCGGACATAGAAAAGGACAGCGCCATAGAAAGAGAAGGAGTATGATGAATCAAACAACGTAGTACCGATCGGCGGAAATACATATGTTCGAGTCACACGCCACGACAGATTCGATGAGACTGTAATACACATAATGTACGCGACTATAAAACTTATACGAATAAAAACTACATGGCATTAATAATTGCAGAAAGGGAATGGAAAATAAACAGATGTATGTAAATTGATCTATATATACAATATGTATTTATTGAAATATTATCAATATATATAAACAATAATTGGCCGCCCGCCGCCCGCTTCGGCCTCTTCTTTCTCCGCGGCGTCTGCATCGTCGATTACCATGACAGCCATCCCAGTCATGTGGTATTGAATTTGTTTTATCTGAAACATAATAATGAATGTTTTATAAGAAGAAAAAGCAATCATGGAAATTCAGTGGCTACTGTTGTAGACATAATTTCCATTTCACGAAAAATCTAATTCTGCTACATTTATTACATAGAAGAATCAACGCTTTTACTTACTTGCGACGTTGACGGCCTCGGATTCTCCTTTCTCTTCCCTCTTATCCGACTTCCTTCCTTAGACCTCTGTCTCCTGTTTCTTCTATCCTCTTTCTTTTTCATTTCCTCTTTCTTTTCTTCTTCTTCTTCCTCGTCCATCTGTGAAGAAAGTAATTTATGTATAGATAACATAATATTAATTATGTAAGATTATACTTGCCGATTATACGTGATCAGACAGCATATTTGCAGTGCATTTGTCCTGGTAGGTAATGCTTTCTTGAATATATCTATATATAATTTTTTAATTTATTTCGAGAAGAGGAAAATGCTGTTTTTAATTTCTGAACGACAAAAATGTTCATGCAAAGATGAAGATGAATGATGATAAATATTGAAAAAAGAAAAAGTTAATTGAAAAGATGATATAAGACATTAATAATTTCATGAAGGGAATAAGAAAAAAATTGTTTCAGCTGAAAAAATAAATTTAGAGTCCTACGCTCGCTTCGCTCCAAAAAACCTCTTCTCGGGAATCCTTTCTTCGAAAATCTGTAACAAATTTTAATAAATATAATACGGCATCGCGTAACTCACGAGATCGTATGATCCGCGAGTACAATTGCTATTTCATGCAATTGTGAACCACCAACAGAGTCAGTGATACTACACTTTACAGTGCAGTGCGACGCCGGACAGTAACAGTATTTTTTATTACTGTCCGCATAAGACCTTTTTTGACTTTTCAAAAGTCACTATTTTGAAATGTGTATATTGGCGTCGAACAACTCGCGAGATCGTATGATCCGCGAGTACAATTGCTATTTCATGCAATTGTGAACCACCAACAGAGTCAGTGATACTACACTTTACAGTGCAGTGCGACGCCGGACAGTAACAGTATTTTTTATTACTGTCCGCATAAGACCTTTTTTGACTTTTCAAAAGTCACTATTTTGAAATGTGTATATTGGCGTCGAACAACTCGCGAGATCGTATGATCCGCGAATACAATTGCTATTTCATGCAATTGTGAACCACCAACAGAGTCAGTGTTACTGCACTTTACAGTGCAGTGCGACGCCGGACAGTAGCAATATTCGTGCAACTTTCTGAGAGGGACCTTTTGCGCTTTTCCAAGCTTGCTCTCTCCTCTGTTATAAATTGAGGCTCCCGAATGGGCATTCCCCTATTGTACCGGCTATCTATTAATTCCGGTAACATGCATAATAAATAAAATTGAATTAATTTTGGCTCCATATTCTTTTGCCAAAAATTATCGTCTCTATCGACTCTAATGTACTTTAACCCTTTTCGGGTCCAAACACAAAATAAGCAATATTTTCTACCTGTGACATGTAGTTGTCCTTGTACTTGGTAGTAATAGTAGTGGTTCCTGTTCAATTCATTTCCTTCTGCGTCTGCAAATATACGCCGAATAACTGCAACACTTTTGATTGCCTCCTCCGGCAATAAATTCTCCGCCGTTTTCGGACATTTGATTTCCACAATGCCCTCTTCGTCTATAAGTCCATCTGGCGAAGCTCCTAAGAACGGGATGGCACTATCAATAAATAATCCACATTCTTTAATTTCAACACCAATGCACACACTTAGTTGTTCACGTGCGAATTTTTCGCATTCCTGTCCATATTGTACTGCAGGTGCACTAATCAGTCGTGGATACACTGACGACTTCACTGAATTTCCACAGAGCGTGCCAATTCGACGACGGCATATTCGTCCGCAATTAGAGGCCGTCAATAATTTAAATTTGTAATTCAACCATCTCGGATTTTTCGCTTGACCGATGGTTTCTTCTTCAATGGCATCTCTTCTCTTTTGCCAATTCTGTAACATTTCCATATGTTTTTTTTTCTCTAATTCATAAATATTGTTAGCCATATCCGGCTTTTCAGCATTTGGTCCGTAATTGGAATCCTTTTCAGAACGGAATTGTTTCCGCACGTGCTTTGTAATTTTTTTTTTCCTTTCTCTTTTCACTGTATTTCTCATTTTCTTTCTTCCTTCTATTTTCTATTTTGCGTAAAATAACGGGCGGTTCCTTGTTCATCGCCGTATTCAGACGCGACAACACTTGTTTTGTGTTATACTGTAGGACAGCAGCAGCACATCTTCCCGTGTAAGATCCCCTCTCGCCGAAATTCAATCTTTTTCCTCCTGTATATTTTGCGATGATTCCGTTGAAACTTTCGACGGCATTATTGTTGCTGTTATACAGCAAACTCTCAGCATGCGCCAACAGAGGTCGAAGTATTTCTTTGATTTGTTCGTACACTCCCATCTTCATGAATTCGGGAACAATGTTCTTTTCATCTTTTTTACTCGTTCCATCGCAGAAGTATTGTAGTTTTGAACGATCTGCGTGTTCACCAAAAACATGGCTAGGAACATTGTGTATGTCGGCATACAAATTCTTAATTTTTTCAGCGGTTGTTACTTGCTGACTGTATCTGTACTCTGCGGCTTTTACTACGTCCGCACGCATTCGCCGAATGCTGCTTTCAACGATTCTTCTGAATGGACCAGGTGTTGTCATCTTTACAACTTCTTTCATTTTTCTGCAAAAGTTTCGCAATAAATGATTCGTGCATTCAATTTTTTTTACACGAATCTGTGCTTTATATGGATCTGCATCTATAATTTTTTTATAAACGCTGCTGTCCCCATCAGCAATCAGTGTTGAATAAATCAGCCCACGTTTTTCTACGCTGGTCCTGAAGCCTTCGACTATAGCGTCACTTTCCATAGCCGTTGATGCTTGTGTAACGACCCGTTAAGAAGACCCAGCACCTTTTTCCATTTCGTTTTTATTATTATAATTTATTTTTAGCACAAAATGGTTAATTTAATTTTTACGTTTAATTGAATTTATAAAAAAGTAATTAGTTTAATTTGTATTATACTTCTTATAATAAATAAATTTCATTTAATCGATAATATAGTCTGATTGAATAAGTCGATAAGCGATAAGTCGATAAGCAATTAGTCGGTAAGTCAGTCGGTAAATAGATTATCGATAAATGATCGACAAACGAATGCATACGCGCCAGCGCAACCCCGATGATCTCGCGGTGGGGTGAGATTCTAGAGTAGGGTGACCGCGTAGACTAAGGAGCAGGGGTGCTTGGCCGTCACGTGATGGGGAATTCCAGAAATTCAGAGGAACCCTATAATAAAAAAAAACGCTAAGTCAGCAGAATCTGACTATAAATAGAGGCGTTCCACGCAGAGCCAGATCAGATCTTCCCTGGCTTCGGTCAGATGCAGACAATACTCTGGAAGTAGAGGAAAAGCTTGCGCTGAATTGCCTAGGCAACTATAGAGCGCGAGATTAGCTCTATCCTTCTCTTTCAGTAGCGACGTACGAGAGTTCGGATCTGTGGACACCCTACTCATGGTACGCAACGTGTTGAACACGTGCTAATACTAAGCCACACGTTCAAGTGTAAAGAGCTAGCGAGGAGCGGAGCTCCTTGAGCAGGCCTGTATTAGCATAGCTCTGGCTAGACCAGAAACCGATTGCGACCTGTAGGTATAGTCCGCTCGTGTCCGAAGGTATCATACAAGCTACTAGAATATAGTTTTCCAGTACTTAGTGTAACTTGGCAAATTGTACAGAGTATTGGCTGTATTCGAAGATCAAGTCGCGTTAATCATATATTTTGCACTGTATTTCATTATCTAGGGCGTACCTATTATAATTTCTTATTGTATTTCATTATCTAGGGCGTACCTATTATAATTTCTTATTGTATTTCATTATCTAGGGCGTACCTATTGTTATACTTAATATTATACTTACTTAGAGCAATTGTAGTTAATTTACTTACTTAAATAAAAGATAATTTTTAGTTTGATACATTAATGTTGGATTTCACTCCTTAACCGCACACCACACGAACCTATAATCCCAATTCTCATTCATACGAGTCGCCTTCTTGGGGAACCGCTCTCCCTATACGTCGGTGCAGTGACGTACCTATCACTGGGTCGTTACACTTGGCTTGCGCTCCAATTTCAGAAACAGGTGTGCTTTCGTGGCTCTTCTTTCTTTTTCGCAGCACATCGACAAATCCTGCACACCTTGTTTCTCACACCGATAAATAAAACTTTCTTCGTGTGATATCCAATTATAACGCCGACTCCAGACGCGGAATTGTACGTTCCAGTCCGGTATGATCATTTCATCCAGCTTCCATCGGCCACAACGGGGATGTGAGGGATTCCACATCCGGAAACAATATCGCCTCTTTCAATGGCCAAGCGTTTTTCTTCCTCTGCCGCTGTTACCATCTCTTCTTCTGCAGCAACAGTTAGTGCTTTCACGATTTTATCGTGATGCTTTCTAAATTCTTTCTTCGACATGGAGGGTATGTTCATCGCTGCAAGGAACTGCTCCATTTGGGCATAACTGCCTCCATTCACAATTGTTCCAGCAACTGCACACTGATTTGTTTCCATTTTATTGCTTTCGTCAGGTTCACTGTGGATTTCACCTTTATATTTGCACATATCGCATATTACACTGAGGGTGGTCCTCAGGCCCGACCGTTTCATGCCAGTTATTTTCAGGTGTCTAATTCCACAGTCTTCCCTGTTTTTAGCATGGTCACCTATTTTCTGAAATTCAGCAAAGATGTGCTGCATGTCCACGATACTGAAGCCATTTGGTATACAGAATTGTTCTTCAGGCTCGTTCGTTACAACTTTCTGTATCATCAGTTCTTCATTTTCTGAATTTGTGCCTTCCATATTTATCCCATCTTCAGCATTGTTTGTTTCTTCAATTTCAAACAATTCATTCGTCGTTTCTTCAAAAATTTCTGTCGAATTTGCCGTTTCTGTTTCGTCATCCAATGGCAAATAAATTTTCTCGGGGGTGTATCTTTGTCCATCGGACGTTGATTGTACGGAACTTTTCTGAAGGGCTAACCGCCGCCTTCTTTCGCGGCATGCTGTTTTTTTCGAATATCTTTTCGTACTGATTGTATATTTTGGCCGACGACTTCTATCATCCGCCACACACTGATGTTCACATTCATTTCTCCTATCTTCAATCACTTCAATCATGAGAACATTTTCACTATCACTCATTGTCACTATCACACCACAATATTCACCTCTCGCTTTGATCACTTCACACTTTCGAAGCTTTGAAATAAATTCAATGATGCTATCTATTTCTTGCTTCGAATGCAACTGTCGCGAAAACGTAAAATGCAGTACGGAGAAACATAGGGCACCATGGTGGGAAGTGTTTCTAAGGACTACGAAAAATAAAGAACAATGACCAAAAAAACTTTTGAAGTTGTATTCATTTATAATATTATGGATTTAAATTATAAAACAAAAATATAACATGAAAATAAAAATGTAATCCGTAAAATAAAAAATTAGAAAATAGGAAAAGGTCTATTTTATAAAACAGTGAACACGGTCCTGATCCCCACCACCATTCGAGTGGTTTCAGCATCAACGACAAAAGACAATCAAAGAAAGCAAGATGTCAGACCACGAGGTGCGTATAATCGGCCAGTAAAATATTATATCATTAATATTACGTTATTTATATATAAATTACTTTCTTTACAGATGGAAGTTGTGAACACAGACGAGAGGAACAAAGAAGACATAGAAAGTATACAGGAAAAGAAAGAGGAGGAGAAGCAGAAAGAAGATGGAAAAAACGGACAAGAAGATGGAAAAAACAGACAAGAAGAGAAAGAGCTGCTGTCGTCGTCGAAAGTAAGTAAAAACATTAATTTTTCTATGCAATAAATGTGGCCAAATTCGATTTTCGTGAAAAGAAATCATTTCTACAATAGTAGCAAATGAATTTACACGATTATTTTTTTTTTTTTTTTTTTTTTTTTTAATAATGTTACAATTATAGTACAATTCATTATTATATTTCAGATTAAAAAATTACTGAAGAAAATGGTATATGGCAGTGGCGGTGGCCGTCGAGGAAAATGGGGCGGCCGCCGTGGAGGAAGGGGATGGCGCGGCGGCAGCGCCGGCGGCAGGGGACGGGGCGGCGGCAGAGGATGGGGCGGCGGCAGAGGACGGGGCGGCGGCACAGGAGGGCGCAATGTTATTGTCAATTATTATTGAAGAATTACAAATAAAAAAAATATATGATAAATTAGTACATATCTCTTTATTTCTTATTCCCTTTGTTGCGAATCTCCGGCGAATAATCGCGACGGACCCGCGGGCGAGAATATTCGCGACCAGAAATTCGTACGAGTGCGAGTGAGAAAGCAAGATGACAAAATTGATGTCGTTCCGTGCGACAAAACACAGTCTGTCTCGCAAAGCCATCGGTATCGTAATCTTGCTTTCTCACTCGCACTCGTACGCATTACACCGTCCGCGTGATCAGCTGTCACCGGCGAGCATCGGCCGGCGATTCTTTGTTTTCTATTTATAAACGCGTTTAGAATTAGTGTAAAACTGTTGCATCCTCACTCCCTCCGATTCACCTTCTTGAAATTATTAATGTCCTGCAGTTTTCATTCCTATAACTTTTATGGTCGCGTACGTTATGTGTATTATTTCGTTCTTGCTACCTCTCTTTCGTTCGCGCTGTCCTTCTGTATGTCCGGCAGGAATCAAAATCTTTTCAGTAAATAATAAATACATAAATAGGAACACAAACAGCACATGTATATCGCCTTCTATATCCTTTTGCATATAGAATATGCGAATATTGCGAAATGTGCAAGTTTTATAATTCATTTCTCTGGCATATCTCTATATTTTTCATTGATAAAAAAACATGATTATAAATATGAATAAAAAAGTTTTGTGGTTTGCCACACATTATGTATTGTTTCATTCTGAGACCTCTTTATCGGCTCGAGCTGATTCCTTGTGCTGATGATTAGAATTGTAACAGGTGTGAACAGCGTGACAGAAGTTTTAATACGTTGCGGCAACTATGCCTTACTTGTGGCTATATTCGCCTAGCCATTTGGGGTGTCAAATTAGAATTTACATTTATCGACTGATTTGTGTTTTTATCGACTCCGATGATAACGTGGTCAAATATACCATCAATGCCTCTGACGGAGAATCACTGAACTATTCTTATGTCTATTTGACGTCTGATGCGTGCAAATCGTAGATTCCATTTTACGTCTTCCAGAAGTGATAAACTGTGAAAAATCGAATTTCAGTGATATTGTGCTACTTCAAGGGAAGTTGGTCTGCTCTGTTATCAGTGAAAAAACGATTAAATCGTCCAATATTCGCTAAAATGTAGCCGAACGCAGCATTCGGCAGCCATGTTGTTTGCTTACAACAGCGTCTGTCTCAATCGTACAGTTTCCAAAATTCCATTTTTCTCAACGTATGATGTTTATTAGCGTTCAAGCGGACCAGACCGACCTGTAGCGAAGTCTACCCGTGTGTGCTGTACCCGTGAAAATTTCATTTATGCAATTATCGAGACGAAAAATGGAATCTACGAAATCGAGTGTCTCTCTCACACATGGCGTATACGTGCATGCTTTCCGTTGATTGTGTGGGTGCACGAATACAGGTCATGGCACAAGGAGTCTGTGCCCTTAACATCTTCATCACCTTCTCGTGCAAAAGAATACAAAAGAGCGATGAAGAAGTTTGAAAATAATACAGTACAAACGATGTCAGCAGAGAAAGCGTTAGCAATGATAGTTGACAGTAAACTCACTCGTCATCAATATAACATTATAAGATCGAAAGACAAATTACGATTTCCCTCGTACAAAATTGTACAGAATGCAAAAAAAATGTGTTACCCAGACAAAACTGCAAAACTGCAAGCTCTGCTCAACCATACCGTTTCAAGATACTTGTCTCTCCAAATCGACATTTAAAAAAATCTAAACTTGGAACAACATAAAAATGTTGTTATGATAAGCAAATGGGACTTTGATGGCTCATCTGGAAATAGCGAATATAAACAAAAATTTGACCATGAAGAATGTTCCGATTCAACTGTGTTTATGACATCATTAGTGCCAATCCAAGTGTGCTGCAGTGAATCCGTTGCAACGGATGATAATATCATTATTTGGCAAAATCCCCGGACATCATCGACCCGTTTTTGTCGGTCCATTCGATTCCGGTTTATAACCGAAACAAATTCTACTATAGTAGCTGAAAAGGTCAACATCCAGAAACAGATAGACGAGTTGCAGCCTTCAACATGTAATTTGGGTGGAATGAATGTTGTAGTTAAACATAAGCTTCTGCTAACAATGATTGACGGAAAGATATGCAAAGCGTTAACAGAAACAACATCAATCCAAAAATGTTATTTATGTGGACTTACGTCAAAAAACTTTAATAACCTTAAACTAGTTTATAGTGCAACAGTTAACACAACTAATCTTGAGTTTGGTCTCTCTGTGCTGCACGCATGGGTTAGGTGCTTTGAGTGCCTGCTGCATCTTGCATATAAATTACCTATAAAAACATGGCAAGCCTGAGGTGAGGAGCATAAGAATGTTGTAGCAGCGACGAAGAATTATACACAACAATAATTCAAAACTAAATTGGGTTTGATCGTTGATAAACCTAAACCCGGATTCGGCACAACGAATGACGGTGTTGCGTCCCGGCGGAAAGGAGCTGTCCCACTTGTATGAAGGATTTCCCTGTTGCACCGATTTACCTGAATGACACATATAATTAAAGGGCAACTCAAACCATTCACGAATATCATAATCATTTCTTGCGGAAATCATTGGTTCATGAGATATAGCCGAAAGATTGGTTACATAGGGTGCGCGCGCTATGGGGTTGTATTGGGTATCAATCGATAGATCTTCTTGAGGTGAACAATATTGATCGAAAGACCATGTGGCTCAAGTCAATAGTTCTCGAGATATCGTGACTCAAATATCTGCAGTTATATGAAAACTCGTGTATCGCCGTCAATCACACTGGTATACAAATATCTTTGATTTTCACACAAATGGCAACGAGGGGTGAATACAATAGCCGAGTGTCATTGTCAGACTCCCTCTCATTTGGTCGCAATCAGGACTGCATCTTGGCTGAATCAAGAGTCAAGTCCGAGTTACTGTTTGCACTGAACAACAGGTCCCTCTCGTTTGATGTGTAGTCTCCTTCTTCCGGCTGATAATACAAC
Organism: Osmia lignaria lignaria; assembly: GCF_051020975.1. Lineage (NCBI taxonomy): Eukaryota > Metazoa > Arthropoda > Insecta > Hymenoptera > Megachilidae > Osmia > Osmia lignaria. Next base: position 5,453,033 of record NC_135039.1, read on the forward strand.
AAGAAGAGCAGAAGACAAAGAGAGCGTCTTCACTCGCAGTTTCTCCTCCAGAGGAGGAAGTCGCACATTCCTCTGCAACTGGACTCCCAACAACGATGTCTTCACCAACACCTCCTCCTACGCCTCCTGCTCCCTGTCCATCGAATGCTCCGGTCGTTCTATCACTGAAGCGAGTCAGTGTCTCTCACACCCATTGTTTCGTCAACCTTCCTTCCTGCAACAAACAAGTTCGTGATCCAAGAGCTCCCTCTCGACCACCGAAGCCAGCGTTTCTTGTTTCCGTCCCTGTCAAGGAGAGGGCCAGAATCTTCGCTGAGACCAAGATCTTCATTTCCGAGAAGTCTGTCATTTGTCCTCATCATCTCAACGACGATGAATCAATTGTCGAAGAAGCGCTGGCGAAGCTCCCGGACTGCGTCATTGATTCAACCTCTGAAGTCACTCCAGACGGAATCGTTCAACTGCTTCATCATCTGGCAGACATCTCTCAGAGGAAAGACCAGGCAAAGTCTTACTTCCAGAAGATGGATGATGCTGCGCTTCAAGTGTACACTGGACGAACTGTTGCAGAAGTGAAGCAACTCGTTCAGATGACTCAGGCCTCTCCCTTCGACATCTGTATCTACCTCACGTACCTCTTCAAAGGAACAGGAGTTCGGCTGCTGGCAGAGATGATCGGAATCTCGAAGTCAACTGCTCAGCGACACATTGCCAGAGGAAGGAAGGCTTTAGTTTTCTCTCTGCCGCCCACAGTCTTGAGGCCGAGAAGACAGGAGCTGGAAGACGAAATCAGTCAAATCGCAAAAACGATGTATTTCCCTGACGGACATCGAGGAGAGTTGGTAACCATCTGGGACGGAACATACATTTACCACCAGAAGAGCAGCAACTTCAGGTTCCAGAGGAAGACGTTCACTGCCCAAAAGATGCGGAATCTGCTGAAGCCGATGGTTTGTGTCACAACAACCGGAAGGTTCATCGACATCGACTGCTGCTGGAGCAACGAAGTCAACGATGCAGCGATTCTGAAGCAAATCATGGAAAAGGACTGGTTCAAGGATACCTTCAGACCTGGAGATGTCTTTGTCCTGGATCGTGGTTTCCGAGATGTAGTCGCTGCCCTCGAGGAGAGAGGTTTTAGAGTCGTGATGCCTGAGTTCCTGAAGCGAGGACAGAAACAGTTCGAGAGCCGACAGTCAAACTCAAACAGAATGTGCACCAAAGTCCGATGGGTCATCGAAGCCAGGAATCACACGATGAAGAGGTACAACTCCATCGGAACTACACTCGACAACAAATCCATCATGACTCTGGCAGACGATCTTCAAATCATCACCTGTATCACGAATCTGTTCGAACCCAGACTCTACTCTGATGGAGACGATGAGAACATCGCGGAGCGGATTCTGGCAGTTCAGTCGAAGGAGAACGAACTGATGAAACTCGTGACGGAGATGGGACTGGTAAAGAAACCATCCAACTTCAAGAGTCTGACAGAAACTCGTGAGATGAACGACGTCCCTGAACTCAATTCAATGGAGCTGAAGAAACTGGCTGGAAACTACTGCCTGAATCTGGCAAAGTCTTACTTCTTCGACCACTTGTGGGGAGCAGGCTCTGACTTCAAAGTGTCTGTAGCAAAGGAGGCAGCTGTAGTTCGGTCAGAGTTCACGGACAGAGGGATTCTGGTGCGAGATCCACTCCTGATCAAAGGACGAGTCCAGTCGCGACATTCGAACGGCAAGAGTTACGCTTCTTTCGTTCTGTATGACAAGAGCGTGAGAGGATTCGAATCCATCAGAGGATACTTCTGTCAGTGCAAGACTGGAGCGAGAACAACTGACCCCTGTGCTCACTCCCTCTGCATCATCTGGTACCTGAGTTACAGCAGATACGACACAGATCTCAAACAACCTGCTGCTTTTCTCAACCTTCATTTCCCGAAAGGAAAGCCGACTCTGGTTCAGGAAGAGTCAGGAGACGAAGATGATGTCCCTGTCCAAGATAATGAGTAACTGCTCTCTTTCTCTTTTCCTGTTTCATTCATAAATCCTGTCAAGCAACAGACAAAGTAAACGATTCTGCTTCTGTTATCTTTTTGTTTCTTTAATTGTCTTTTTAATTGGAATTACATTCAGAAATATATACAAATAAAATCACCACTTGGAGTATCTCCTGTTTCCCAGCTCCTTCTCTTGTTTCCTCATCTCGGCCAACTGTACACGAGTTTTCATATAACTGCAGATATTTGAGTCACGATATCTCGAGAACTATTGACTTGAGCCACATGGTCTTTCGATCAATATTGTTCACCTCAAGAAGATCTATCGATTGATACCCAATACAACCCCATAGCGCGCGCACCCTATGTAACCAATCTTTCGGCTATATCTCATGAACCAATGATTTCCGCAAGAAATGATTATGATATTCGTGAATGGTTTGAGTTGCCCTTTAATTATATGTGTCATTCAGGTAAATCGGTGCAACAGGGAAATCCTTCATACAAGTGGGACAGCTCATTTGAAATTTATCCGCCTTGCGTCCCTTATCAAGCCCTTTTGGGTTACGAGAATCTCTCATGTAAGGGGCGTACAGGCGGGTGTTTCGGTTTTCCGCCAACCTTTCCATTCCTCCTCGACCTTGTACATTCTTGTCAAGCCTTTCAAGGTTACGAGGATTTCTCATGCAGGGGTGTACAAGGAAGAGTTTGAGCTTAATGCTTTTCAACAGTTTACGGGACCCTCCTTGAAACTATCGTCGTCAACCATAGTAATAGCTATAGAACATTAGCCAGTGCTTCGCATTATGGGAATTTCCCCGGTTAACTGCTAGAAATAGGAAAACCGTGATAACTTCTTTTGTAGAACGCTCTCTCTCTCTTTATTGCACAAAGCGTCAGCCGGTCCAACAAGGATCACCATTACCTGATCGTAACGATAGTATGAGAGAGTGGATGGATGAAAATGAATTTAAACAATGAAAGTAAGAATTGAGAACCTCTACGAAAGCGAACGTCGCGAACGTTCGACCGCCGCTCGAAGCAATAAACACTATTGTATCGAAATTCTAAGAACTGCCTAGCGATAACGGCAAATTTTGAACAAAGGAACGTTCTCGAAGGAACGTTCGCCGGATTGAAAATTGTTTAAAATTCATAGAATACGAAATGCCGAATTCATCGAAGCTAATGTGCGATAGATTGTTGTTAAATGCATAATTCGCAACGGCATTACAACCACCGTAAACGCATCGTCCGCTTTTAAACCTATTAAATCAGACTATCTTTATGGAAAATCAGGAAAGCGAATAATTTTGATCATAATATACGGATGACGGCTTCCTCTATCAAAACCTGTATATTTCAATTTCAAATCTCATTCTACAATTCAATCAAATCAATAGTTATATTTCAATTAAATGCAATTAATTAATTATACATATAAAGAGAAATACTGCGTAGTTCCTGTAAACCGTTGAAACTATCATGGCGACGAAGTAGAAAAGAAAGGAACACCAAAGAAAGGGGATGAAAGATCTTCGTCTAGCTCGTGTGTCTTAGCCAATCACCGGGCACGCGACGCTTCCGAAAACGAACTACGATTCGTCAAACCGTCCCCTCCAAGGACGATGTTCGCGCGACGGGCCCTTCGACCATCGATCGCGTACGAAATTTGACACTCTTGATCGATCAATCGTAAGTACGTGATCGGGAGCCCGTGTGTCCGAGAGACAGAGTTATTTGGAAGTTCGCGATATTTTCTCTGCGGTAAAGTCCTCCACGTAGCGAGGCAGAGTGCCGTGCGAGTTAAAATAATCGGAATTCTGAATAAGGACTCATAGACGCGCACGTAAAACCTTCCTTCTCTCTAATATTCTATCTTTTCTTTCTGTTTTTAAATCGTTTGCTCGCGTAGTATTTCCGTATTAACTTCATTTCGCGTAATTTATATTAATCGTAATTCGTAATTCTCGTTATTCGTTTGTCTCTCGTCGACGTACTCGTCCGTATTAATTCGTTTCGCTGCGACAAGTGCAGTGATCGAAATCCTACCGTTCTTTGGTGTTCCAGATCATCGAGCGAATACAAAGCGAATCTTAGCAAGCGAAAATTATAATCTTGTATTGTATTAAACAGCGTAACGGTAAGTTGATTCCATTACATTTTTCAATCACGACGTTATCAATTGGCAAAATGGGCGATCTGGTCCAGCCCTTCGGGGTTACGAGAGAGTCTCAGGTCAGATCGTTCCACCGTATGAGGTATCGACTGATTTCAGTATTATTTTTCCGTTTATTACAATCTCGCAATTCCAATTTTTCCATCATCAAAAGGGCACCTTAGTCCAGCTCTTTCGAGAGTTACGAGAGTATCTCAGGCTGGGGTGTACCACGGGCGAAAACCGCCGATTTTACAGCTAACTTTAGGAAAGCGAAATTGTAATAATCATTTCACGCGACCGGTACATAACTCAATAGTTTCGACTGTGATATTAGAGTGTTTTCATATTGATATATTTTTGTTAATTAATTCTAAGCAACTTTACCCTTGTTCACATTTTTGCATAAACTGGTATTTTCTACACTAACGAATTTTTCCAAATTTATAAAAGTCTCAATTTTGGCATTTCTCTGTTACTAATTACTTGATTTTTTTTTCATTCACAATTAAACCAGTTTCATTGACCTAAACAGTTTCAAAATTCATTTCAAACGCATCTCACACATTTCAGCTAAAACACGCCTACCAACTCATACGCAGATTCAAGGAGGGACCCGTACGGGATCTAAGCGTTGAACGAACCCAACGAAGGGCTAATAATTTCTAATCTAACATCTTATCAATTTTGCCTTTCGTCTTTTAATTTGTCGAGAGTGTTAACCCGCTCAAGACTGGTGGCAGCGATACCAACCATCGCGCTAAAATAGGAAAGAAGGTGTAGGGGGGTTGAATTCCAACTAACTAATTGAAATTTAACCACCCTATATCCTCCAATTTATATCTTTCCTTTTTACGTTGCGCCGTCGCACGCGCAACGTAACAACGGTAATACCGCAAGAAGGTTTTTTGAAAATCATGAAGTGTCTGCAAATATTATTGGCGTTGATAGTGACATTATACGTAGAATTAGTATTATAATGAAAGTTATTTCTAGTGGATATAAGATAAACATTAATAAATTTACAAATTATACGAAAGCCACAGCAAAAGCTTTCGTAAAATTATATCCGTGGTATCCTATGCCTCCGACCGTTCACAAAATATTAATTCACGGTGCGGAAATTATAACCCATGCTTTACTGCCAATTGGACAACTCAGCGAAGAGACCCAAGAGGCCAGAAACAAAGATTTTAAATTATTTCGCAATAAACTTTCGCGGAAATCGTCTCGATATAATACCATCGAAGACATTTTCCACTTTTTATTAATATCTTCGGATCCTATAATTTCCAATCTGCGACAGCTACCATCAAAAAAATTAAAATCATTTCCTGCAGATGCTCTAAATATGTTAGAATTTGCACAGGCTCCAGCATATCAGCCAAGTACTATATGCTCTTCAGAAACTAGCTCATCTGAAGATTTCACTTCTTCAGACGAACAATAATTATACAATATATTTTAACTATAATTACAAATACAACTACGACTACAATTACAAATATAATCCTAACTACAACTATATGTAATAATATTGTAATAAACAATTATGTTATTAATAAATGTTACGCTTCGATCGCTTTTGGATTCTTTCGAGTTGTTTTATATCCTCATTGACCAATCACACATTAATTCACCGAAAAAAAGTGCTACATAATTAATGCCAGGTTTTTGCGACTTCTGCTCCACTGTGCGTCGAGATGAAGAGAGAGAGAAGGCAACGCTCTACAGTGTATCCGCGCTAAAGTCTGACAGACGTTTTATTTCGTAACTATTGATGATAGGAAAAATTGTTTAGATGGAAATTGCACGGTACAAGGGGGCCCATGTTTTGGCGTGAACGAAAATTTATTTACATTATTAGTTTAAAAGATATGATGGTCAAGTTTCGTTTTTTAAATGGAATTATATATTTTTTTTCACATCATGTGATAGTGCTTTTCAAGATGAATTCATTAAACTTCAATGTATACACCCGATTTTAATTAGTTTTCAAAATATAACGTTTACAAATTTCCCGATTTTCAGTAGATACGTCTCGGTTTGACATGAGTAGCAAGTCGTAAAAGTGGCCCTATTGTAGCGATAAGTTCCACAGCGGGGGTCTACGCTAGGAACGGTAGATTCAAAGAATAAGAAACCGCAAAAGAACTTATTTAAATTAATGAATAATGCAGTCTTTCATAAAACTATGGAGAGCGTTAGAAATCATGTAGACGTAAAATTAATTGTAAAAAATGGGAAGGTAGATACGGCGCCGAGGCCCTGATAGCAAAACCAAATTTTCATAGCAGATCAATATTTTCGGAACATTTGGTCGCAATAGAGATACGGAAATTGGAAATTAAATTTAGAAAACCCATTTATGTTGGTATGTGTATTCTGGATATATCAAAAACATGTTTGTACGAATTCCATCATGATTATGTTTGGCCGAAATTTAAACATCTTTGTAAAATATTATACACAGACACAGACAGTCTTATATACGAACTGGAATGTGATGACATATACGATGTAGTGAACCGCGATATACATCGGTTTGACACGAGCGACTATACCGAGGACAATGTTTACAATATGTCACGAGTAAATAAAAATAGACCGGGATTAATGAAGGATGAAAATAATGGATGTATAATGACTGAGTTTGTCGGACTTCGGTCGAAAATGTATGCTTTGCGCGTAGAGCGCAAACGGGACACGAAAAAAGTGAAGGGTGTCAAAAGTAACGTAATTAGGAAAACTAATTGCTGCGATGATTATATACGTTGCTTGTATGATCGTTTAGAAGTGCATCGTGAACAGAGATGTATTCGTTAAAAATTGCACAACGTATATTCTATTTATATGTGAAGAAAAGAAGGTGCTTAGTCCCTACGATGATAAACGATTCATAATTCCACAATCCACAAGAACATTGCCTTGGAGACTGTTGGCGAAATTCCCCAAATTGTCTCAGCCCACGAAGTTGGCAACGAAAGTATTTCGTTGGTGCGCCGTTACCGATAGCGGCAGCACGTTTCGGGCCCACTTTGTCCACGCGGTCTCCTCTCCGCGCGGAACCGGTACGATCGACGCCATGATCGATTCTTCTTCTTCTTGTTCGATCTAACGTGTAAACTCTATTTACTGTTGTATTAACTCTTGTAAATATTTCTTCCTTGTATATACTCTTGTACAAAATACAGTGTTTGTGTTACCGTTACGCAGGCGTGTTCATTCAGACCTCGCTGACCACGCAAAACGCGAACACAGCTGCTTCGAAAATTTTCAAAAATGTCGGCTAATAATAAAACGTCTGTTTTTAAATATAAATCGCTATATTCGCCAAGTGTTTTTATATTAAAACTGCGCCAGACTTTTATCGCGTGGTCATAATCCTGCTGTGAAACTGCACAGTCGCTTAGTTGATTATAAAATTTCTCACATGTCGGCAATGTTGTCTCATTCAGTTTCATATAGTCGGTAACATAATCGTATGGAAAGATGCCTTTTCGTGTAAGCAAATCGAATTTTATTTCATCCAAAAAATTAAATTGCGATCGTAAAATCGTCATATCGTCTTTCTTTAAATACGAACTCAATTTATCTAAACTTGAACTTAAAAATTTGAAGGAATCTATAAATCGAAGCGAAATTTTGTAACGTTTCACAATCGTTGAAAATGAAATATATTTTTCTTTTGTAATTTGCAATACTGATGTTGAACTTTCGATAATCGTTACTAATTCTTTTATTACAAAATGTGCATCGTATCTCGATAAGTTATGAAACACTATCGGTATAAAACGTTTATTTTTATAATTTAAATTACATCCCTGATGAGCAGGTCCTCGGTAACGACCAATGAAATGGCAATGATCTCGAACTTTTGTTTCGTCGATGTCGAACGGTTTTTCGCAAATATAACAATGCGTTGCATTCATTTAATTTTCTCTTTCATCACCCGTCAAATTTGTCATGGGCACAATCGTATTAAATAATGATGCAATTTTTCTTACAAGATTCTCAAGTTCATTCACGAACCATGCAGCACAGTCAGGACCCCGATACGTGCGATACTCACACACCGATGCGTTGTATGAACAGTGAAAATAATATCCCACACTGTATGCTTCATGCTGCTGGTATGCATTGCAGTGTCCTTGATTGATGCTGCCGTTAACCTTCTTAAGCAAGCATTCGAAATCGGCGTACAAGATGAATGGATGACGTTCTCGGTGACAAAAATTATCAAACTTTATTAATTTATCTTCATTTGACGGTAGAATGATTGTACAGTCGTTCATCTTCGCGCAATCCTTCGTATGTTTCAATAACTTTTCTTCCGCACAAAAGTAGTGAAGACATCTGCATATAAAAAAAGTAGCTGCATTAGTACAAAAGAAAAAACGTATACACTGAAATATATCTTAATGTTGTGATACAAACCTGTCATAAATATAAGTTTTATGTTCGTTTTTACTGAGTTGGCTTGAAACAAGCCGGGACAGACTTTTAATCCATGCAAAGTGATGCACATTATGGTTGGGGGTTTCAAGCATCAGCAGGTTAACGTGACGAAATCTTTTGTTGGTGGTAAGTTGGAGCGGAACACACTTTTTCATATTCAAGTCCCAGAAATAAACGTTTATCGAAACATCGTTTTGACGCTCAAATTTTGGTATTTGATTAAGCGTTACTGGAAATGCGATGCCCTCCAAATTTAAAACGGTGTTATAGTTGGGATATGATGATGGTCGATGTGCATTCACATGGACGGGATATAATGCTGCAACTATCGATCTGACAAAACATGTATCATCGTCAACTGCCACATTTACTACCGCTCTTTTGTCCTTAATTGTTTTTGGTATGTCGGTGTAACAACCAGCGTGCATCGGATTGCATTTATTGATATTTAACATCAAATGCAGAATTTTCGATAACGCCCAACCGCTGTCCCGTTCCTGAAATTCTTCCAGCAGTGTTAAGGTTGAATTCACAACGTCATACCAATTTGTCATACCAATCGTTCAAGTTCGATGTAGAAAATAATTGCTTATTTTTCGCAATCAAATTTTTCACATCGCTTTTATAATTAACGGTAAACTTCCCATAGAATACCGTATTCACTTTTATGCATGAATGATTTTGGAAAACTTCCGCTAGACGTTGGAATACTATTTTTCTAGCATCTTCCAAAAAGTTTCGTGGGTCAATATGCTCGGTGTTGATTATAATTCCTGTAGTTATCCGGTTATGGAAAGCTGATTCTACGTCCTCCCAGATAAGAGATGATGATGCGTGTGATTCAGCACCTGTTCTCCCTTGACCTTCACCTATTTTTACAGATTCGTGTAACTCTGCTCTTAACGATTTAAATCTCGCTATCCTGGCTGTTAAACTATTTTTCAAACCAGTTGATAAGTCCTTTTCGAGTTGCAATCGCTCTATCATTAAATCAATGCATTGATTGCATTGCGCCAGACATGCGTCTTGGTCGTTGTTACTACTTATGGCCGCAATACGTCGGGGTAAAAGTTCGTTCAGTAATATTGCCTTTTGACCACTAGGATAGCAATGTCCTACGCAAGGCGCCGATTCTTTCTTTGTGTGCTTCTATATCTTGCCATCTTTCGACTGATAAATCGCCCCCCCATTTGTAATCGATCGTCTATCAATTCAATGCACTGGTCACATTGCATCAAGCAATCACAACGCTCGCAGTAACGTGGTCTCCATTTCTCTTTTCACAAACGCGTTAAGAATTAATGCACTTCTGATTATCAACCTACATATGACACTCTCTTTTTCACAAACGCGTTAAGTATTCATGCACTTCTGATTATCCAACTACATATGACACACATCGCCGATTTTCTCCCATTTTTATTAAAGTCTCGATCTCATACATAGAGAAAAAGGTTCAATCTGTGCTAATGATGATAGCACCCACACATACACGAATTGCAGTGTCAGATTTACTGCGTCAACATAAAAACTGCAAAAATAGTTGAAGGTTATGGGGATGTCATTGATGACGATGTTTAATTATAGTTCAATATTGCAGCGTCAGATTTGCAGCGTCAACAAAAACCTCATTTCCAAGACGTAGAACCGTTTAAGGCGGGAGGGGATCTTGTGGTCGTCTTCCGATAAGAAGAAATAGTTCAAGGGGGTGGGGGTTTCATAGGTGTCAAATTTCAGTTCAAGGTCATGAGGGGTGCGGTGGGGTGTTCCTCATTTCCAAGACGTAGAAAAAATTCGGGTGGGGTGTTATTCAAGGTCATGGGGTGAGGGTGGGGCTCATAGGTGTCAAATTTCAGTTCAAGGTCATGGGGGTGAGGTGGGGTTTTATAGGTGACACCAAAAATAGATTTTATCTCAAGGTCATGGGGTGGGGGCCTCGTAGGTGTCAAATTTCAGTTCAAAGTGGGGGTGGGGGGTATCATATTTCTGCTGAGGGTGTCAAATTTCTGCTGAGTCAGCAAAAAAAATGCTGATGCAAGTGAATTAGAACCAGCACAGCCCCACTACTCACACTGGAACAGTGTCCAGTGTTTGCGCGGGCCCGTCACGCCCTGCGGTGTGAAGTGGGGGTGGACCTCTCGCCGGCGAGGATTGTAAGAAGCATGCTCGCCGGCGAGGGTCAGTGGGGGGCGATGACCTCCTTCTTGAAGGAGGAGACGACGCCGTCGCACAGTAGTCAGTATTGGGAAATCGTGTGCCATTTTCTCAAAAAATCAATGTTCGAATATCAGTATTTATGAAATGTATTTAATTTTCTAAATGTCCATCAGTTTTGCAAATGAAAGTATTTCTAAAATTTAATGCAATTTTATAATAGAAATGATGACTTAAAGTCGGGCTTTTTAAGAATAGCGTTTTTCACCCAAAAATTTACATGTTTTCTTTTAGAAGTACTGACGTTCTTGTTAAATATTTTTGTTTCATTCTTTTTTTGCAATAAAGAGCATTTTTTTGCGATAAGAAATCACTCCTTACATTATTAATTACCATATAGAATGTACTAGAAAAGTAATGCTGAGTGAAGTGCAACAAATTCTTCAAATTTTTTTTTTTTTTGACAAGGGGTATGTTTCAAGTGCCAAAGAGTTCCGCCTCCCAACAAACTTGAATATTTACAGCACACCTTTCTCTAAATAATCCTGCAAGAATTGCTTCCCCCCTCGTCCCCCTGTTCAAATTATTATTGTTTAAAGCCATCATTGTTTGACGCGTCATAGTATCGACTGATGGAACTCTGCGAAGAAAGAAGCTGAATATCCGCCTTCTTCGATAGAACTGTTTAGATTATGACACTTAGGATGTTTATGCTATGGTTTAGATAAGAGTTCTTCGACTCTCTTTCGAAGCTTGGTTCATTTAGATGCATCAGAACCGTCCAAGCATTCATAGCGAGCATTCGAAATATTTTTTATATTATTAAAAGTTACTGTGTTCCGTTGTGTTTTGTTTTATTTCTTATAATTTGTATTTTTGAAGTTCCGAATACGACCGGTTGCCGATCAAGATGAAATTTTAAGGGGGAGGGGGGAGGTGGGAGGGGACCCCAAATATGAAGTGGTATCTTTGGCTTCCTATTAGTTTCCGAGATATTAATTAAAAACTTTCGTACAATACATAGAATTTTTCCTATACAGACGTAACTAACACAACCGTTTTCGCTGTAGTAAGCTGACATCGTCAAGTGCCGAACAGCCGTTGACACAGCGGGGGTTCCAACCTGACTATCTATAGGGTGTCCTATTCAAAACTTTTGAGATACGACGACTATTATAGCGAAATTTATCTAGCCTAACCTAACCTACGTATAAATCAAATGGTTTAATTCCTTGAGAATTAGTAATACAATATAAAACATAAGGTAATGTAACTAAAAAAATGGATTTTACATGGTACACCCTGTAGAAACGGAAGACGATATTGCTATGGTGTGAACGGCTGTTCGACACTTCACGATGACGGTTGCTACAGCGAAGACGGTAGTGTTAGTTACGTCTGTATAGGATAAATTCTATGTATTGTACGAAAGTTTTTAATTAATATCTCGGAAATTAATAGGAAGCCGAAGATACAACTTTATATTTGGGGTCGTCTACCTGCTCCCAACCAACCCTCCAAATTTCATCTTGATCGGCGACCGGTCGTATTCGGAACTACAGCCGTAATTTTTATTGTTTATGTGTTTATTTATATTTTCTGTATATAGTTCCTATATAGTTAAAGTTTAAGTTATATTTAAGTTCTGTTTTGTTTTACATCCATTAAACTTCTGTCTGGTAAGTATAGAAATGCTTCAAGATACATTACATGATTATTTTATATATGTAGCATTTCGTTATTTGCTATTTAGATATTCATTTAATATAAATGGAGGATTTTCAAACAAATAAAGATTTATTCTTTATATTGCGAAATGCGAAAAGAGATATGAATGATTTTTCATTTTGTGTAATAAAATACGTGAAAACATTCATATCGCGCCTCAAAATTTGAAGGAATTAGAAACTAATTTAAAACAATTTACTTTCAAATTAAAAAAAAGGTGGGTGGATGCTAATTACACAGAAAACAGATTTCTTAAGAAGCATAATAATTGGTTGGGAAACAATTTTATATATCCCGGTACAATCTCGCAAGAAATACCTTCAACAAGCCCCGCGGTTCAACCAACATCCACCGTCTCTATTTACAAGGGGAAAAAAATCTTCTCTGACTGTAGCAGAAGTGAAAAAGTAAGAAGAGCTAGGTCTCTAGTTGACAATTTTTCATTAAGTGAATTGTTATATGCAACTAGAATGAGTTTTAGAAAACATGGTATGCATCAAAAAGCAGAGGCTCTTCGTCGTTTAGAAAATAATGGACATGATAGAAAAATATATACCACCAAACAGAAACAATTTACAATAGAACAAGCGTTGAGCATGTTTGCAATGGCAGACTTGTCCAAGTTCCAATATGTAACTATGAGAAACGAAGGTATAAAATATAACATTAACCCTTGGCCGTCATATTATAAATTACTTATAGAAAAAAATAATTGTTATCCACCAAAACATAAAATAGAAATATCAGAAACACATGTCAAAATAGACTTACAAAGTTTGTTAAATCACACAGTCTCAAGAATAATAGAAATGATAGATAATACAGAATTGACATTCATATGTAAATGGGGGTGTGATGGTGCAGCAGGTTTACCAAGGTATAAACAGATTAAAAATGAATTCTGTGATATAAAAGACGAAGCGATTTTTATTTCTAGTTTAGTTCCATTAAGAATAGTAAATAAATTGAACTCTATATTATATGGCAAAATTCTACACCTTCTTCACCGTGGTTCTGCTGACCGATTCAATTCCGGTACGTTAAAGAAAATAAAGATATTATTAAAGAAGAAATTAACACTGTTAACACGGAAATTGAAAATTTGATGCCATGTAATATAAATAATGCTAAAATCGAATATATTATGATGCTCACTATGGTCGACAATAAAGTGTGTAATACTATGACAAATACATCCTCTGCGATGAGATGTTATATTTGTCATGCTAAACCAACTGAGATGAACGATCTGAACCGAATAACATCCAATGTTTCTAACAGTGAGAATTACAAGTTTGGAATCTTGTCCCTACATGCGTGGATTCGCTGTTTGGAATGCTTATTGCACATAGTGTATAACTTACCATTTAAAAAGTGGACTGTAAATACTGCAGATTTAAAAAAGAAACAGGGACAAAGAAAAAAACAGATACAGGAACAATTCAAAAGAAAAATGGACTTGTATGTTGATTATGTTAAGCAAGGTTGGGGGTCATCGAACGATGGCAACACAGCTCGAAAATTTTTTTCCAACGCTGAAATAACAGCTAAAATCACCGGAATTGATATAAAATTAATTAAAAGGTTCTACGTTATATTGCAGGTAATTCTTTTCCAAGGCATTTGAAAATTTTTAGTAATATGTACAAAATATGGCAAAAAATTTTACAATTTATTGAAGCCGATGTTATATATATCCATATTGTATTACAGGTCATTTCATCGTCCTACAAAATAGACACGGTAAAATTGAAGAAATATACACAGGATACGGCAAGATATTAGGTACAACATTATGGATGGTATTATATGCCAGCTTCAGTCCATAAATTATTAATACACGGGGCAGAAATTATAAAAGATGCATTGTTGTCAATAGGGCAACTTTCAGAGGAAGCACAGGAAACGCGTCATAAAGATTTTAAACGCATAAGATACAAAAACACGCGGAAAAGTTCGAGATTATACACAAACGAAGATACATTAAATCGACTTCTTTTGAAATCTGATCCATATATATCCAGTATAAGAATGAAATCATACTGTAAAAAAGTTAGGGAATTAGATGCAGAAGCATTAGAATTAATAAATAATTAATAAATAATTTAACAATAATAATAGTACCAATAACAACAACAATAACAATTGTGATACAATTTTTCTTTAACCTATCCATAGCCTAGAATTTCCACATTATCTGGTTCAAGTTGCATGCCAATATCACATACGGTTTAAAAGTTACAACAAAAAGGCACACGATTTCCCAATCCGGACCACAGTGCGACGATGAGAAATTGATAATCCGGAGCATTATCCACGATTTTTAGGCAAGGAAGATAATTCCAACTTGCCCGAAACTGCTGGTCGCTATACGGGAACAACTTCCTTTTCCATGGAAACTTCGCACATTACAACGACTGTTACATAAAATGGGATATAGATGGAAAAAATCTACAAACGTGAGGAAGATTTTAGTAGAGAAATCAAACATTGTTGCATGGCGCTGTCACGTCCTGTGACGCATTCTTGGAACCCTTATTTCGCCATCCACATTCTTTAAACTCTTATTTCATTATCCGAATACATAGTTCCGAAAAGTCTGAGTGAGCAGCTCGTTCGGGCCAACGTATCGCAAGAACGCTGACAATCCGAACGAAATGGTTCACCCGAACTGACAACCAAACGGTTGACCTCGCTCATCAATATATAATAACGCGACCAAGCCCGCTCGCAACCAGATCCAATATCGCACAGAAACAGTACAGAACAAGTGTAGACAGAACAGTATCACTTAGTGCAGACTCAGAATTTGTCGTGATCAGATCACCTAAGCAATCCGCGAAAATTCGTTCAGAATCGGCCAGTCCGTCTAGCAAAATCCGGGATTCAAATTCCAATACGCGTACCGAAATCCGCGAAGTACGACTATGCTACGGAATTCAGGGATCCGATAGAGCAAACCTCATTCGTAAAACGCGCGCAAGTTAAGGATTGTACTCGAACCAAATAAACATTTGTTGTGATCGGAAGTGCGTGAACTTCAATTAAACCATCTACCCTACCGTCTCCACTAACCAAGACGATTCATCTCTACAGGTATCCTCGCCCGGCAAAAGGTAAGTAAGAACCTCTACCTAATCAACAGCTTAGATTTAATTATACAAGTGCGCAGAAGACTCGGTGAGAGAGAGAACTCCGCGACTTCACAGCACGACAAATATTTAAGAGCGATTGATTCCTACAGGAGACAAGGAAGAAATCTATACTAGTCTATACTAATATATAAAGCTGTAAGCATTTTCTTTGTTCGGGGTAATCTCCAAATCTACTGCTTCGATTTTGATCCGATTTTTTTTTATGTGTTCCTTATAACCTTGCGAAGGACATAGGCTCAGTTTTATTACGCTGTTGCATCGGGAAACGTATAAAATATTGTTTATTTCGTTTGTGTAAATCGTAGCGCAGAACAGTTCAGCAGAACTGCTAATCCCCACCGCTGCTGTGTTTACATAGTAGTGGGAATACCTTCGTACCTCTGCGGTGGGGATGGATGGCGGCGCTGTCGGTGCTGCTTCCCGCATTCAGCATTCATCTTTTTTTCTCATACACCCACAGACAAAATACCAGCCGGGCAGCGCCGGGTAACACAGCTAGTATAATATATTTAGATAAAACTTGGGTGGATAACACATTATCATTTTGCAAATGTTGGCAAAGCAATGAAGAAATTGGAGTATTAAGAAACAACAGTTCTTCCCACCGTTACATAATTGTTCATGCGGGTGGCGAAGGAGGATTTGTTAAAGGGGCTGCCTTGATTTTTAAAGCTCGCAGTATAACGGGGGACTACCACGGGCAGATGAATGCCCTCAATTTTGAGAAGTGGTAAGCCAAAAATTGTTACCTAATATCCCCTCTCAATCAGTGATTGTAATGGATAATGCTCCGTACCACACGGTACAAATAAATAAACCACCAACTGCATACGGAAAAAAATCAGACATGATAAAGTGGTTAGAAGAGAACTGGTGGAATTAATACAACAGAATAAAAGTCTGGACAAAACTTATAAGGTGGACGAGTTATTTAAAAGACATGGACATAATGTCCTTAGATTGCCACCTTATATGTGTGAATTAAATCCTATTGAATTGGCATGGGCTAAAGTAAAGAGGATTATTCGGGAGAATAATACGTCCACACTTACAGACACCGAATTAATAAATTTAACTGAAAAAGCAATTGATGACATAACAACAGAGGACTGAGTAGGATTCTGCAAACACATACAGAAAATTGAAGAGCAATACGTCGAAAGAGGCAACGCCATGGAGAATATAATGGAGGAAGGCGTGAAAGTCACGACAATGCACACATTTTTGAAGTGATGGCGATACTGCGATTCAGCAAGATTTTTGTTCGAAATACATACATATATGGTAAATATTTAGAATAAGAGAGCCACCTCCAATTTCGATCACCTTGAAATATGTTGTCAAGGTCGTCATTCTAAACAATGAATGATAGTCGGATTCTTTTAGTTTTCGTGATATTTGAGAAAATAGTTATCTTAAAGCTACATAAATTTTCGACAGCATTTTGCATTCAATAGAATGCCTTGTGTGTATATGTATATACAGTAGCCGAAATTTCTATAACGTCACCTACATTTCCATAGATATTTCAAAAATACTACCAATTTTATTGCTTTATCGTATCTATTGTTATGTTTTGTTGACATTCGGATGCAGAAAATGTACTGGTTGCTGTGGTATGTTTATATTCCTCTTTTGTTTTTATTGTTGTCTGCGTTAAGCAGGAAACAAGTGCGAAGTTTCTATAAAGTCAGTTTTTATTTGCATTCGAAGCGGACAACTGCTGAAAAATACAAATATTCTGAAAGTACTAGTTTTAGAATTCATAGAAATTGTATTTTTAATAATTTAATTGACGTGCATCGAAATGCCGTGAGGAAAAGTATTAACAAGGAAAGAAAAGGTATCGATCGATGCTCATAAAGATATGGGCTGTTCTAATCGCATGATCGCAAAAAAAATTAACCGATCATATACAGTAATTAACCGTTTGAGTCCCAGGGGGTATTGAAAAAACACTGTCGAAGAATCCCAAACAGCGCATTTACGCTTTCTCTAAATGGCTACGAAAAGACCCAAGCAGCGCGATGGCGCTTGTTTTATTTTATGTCGAGAAATACCAAGCTGCACGATAGCGCTTTGTTTATTTTATACCAATGAATCTCAATCGGAGCAATAATGCTTCTTGTAGGTGTTAGGTAACGTGATTCTCTTCTTTTTCTCATCGCTCCGTCACATTTATTGCAATTTGCAAAGTGATCGGACGTATTCTTCCGTAAGTGTTTCTCATTGTTAATAATTGTTTGTTTCAAAATGATTAGACGAAGCAACGCAAAAAGTAAGTAAAAAGTTAATCTAGATTTACTGTTTAACTTTTCTAAATTTGGTGTATCCCCAAAAGGGTACAATGAATCGAAAAAGAATATCGATGAGCGTAATCACAAATCCATGTGATCATATTATTGACGACGATGACGACTACATTGTTCCTGTAAAGCGCAAAAGACAACGCATTTTGAGTACTTCAGAGGATAGTGATAGTGATTTATCGCATCAATGTCCACTGAACAGTCTACGAGTTGCTGAAGACGTTTCTAATCAACGTGATTTTCTCGACCATAGCGAAGAATCTGGTTCGCCATGTAACTTCTCTAGCCAGAGTAGACCCATTGAATACTTTGAACTATTCTTTGATTCGACACTATGGTCACTAATAGTTGAAGAAACTAATAAATATGCGGAGTATTCAAGGCATTTACCTAGAGAATTAGAATCATTTGAAACAGAGATTTGGACACCAGTTACCGTTTTAGAGATGAAGGCATTTATAGCAGTGCTGTTGGAAATGGGAATTACAAGAAAACCCAGTATACGTTCGTATTGGTCCGAAAATTCACGTAACATACCGTGGTTTCGAAGAATGTTCTCTCGAAATAGATTTCAACAAATTTTGAAATATTTTCACTTAATTGATAACTCTTTATGTTTTCCACCTGGTCACGAAAAATACGATCCCTGTGCAAAATTTAAGCCACTTGTTGAACACGCTAATAAAGTATTCAAATTGCACTATAAACCACACAAAGAATTATCAATTGATGAGTCGTTAGTTGGGACGCTGTGTCATTCTAGCATAACACAATACTTGCCAAATAAAAAGCATCATCGTTGGGGAATAAAATTCTGGATGCTGTGTGATTCCGTTTCAAAATATTGTTTGGCGTTCTCCTGCTATAAAGGTGCAAAGGAAACAACTACTAGTGATAAAAAAAAGTTTAGACTTGGATATGATGTAGTGGTGAATTTATTAAAAGATAGTTATTGTTTGAATAAGGGGCATCACATTTTCGTCGACAACTTTTTTACTAGCGTAGAATTAGCTAGATATTTATATTCTATGGATACTTATTTAACTGGAACTATTAGAAGGAATAAGAAATGTATTCCCGATAATTTGAAACAGACTAATGTAAACGAGGTAAAATATTTTCGAGACAATGAAGTATTGTTTTGTGCATATCGCGAAAAAAAAAGTGTAAAAAATCCTGTATTATTAATTTCAACGAAAGCAGATGAGCAAAATGTGACTATAACAAAAAATCGACATGGCAGAGAAATACGTTCGACAAAACCCGCTATTATTCAATCTTATAATGCCTTCATGGGTGGTGTCGATGAATCGGATAAAATGCTGTATACCTATCTCGATGAACGAAGATCAGTTAAATATTGGAAAAAGGTAGCCTTTAACATAATCAACCGCATGGTTTTAAATGCATATATAATCTACAAGGAAACAGTTAAGAGTAAAGCAATATCTCGGTTAGATTTTATGTCGAATATTATTTTTGAAATCGAGTGTCAGTGGATGAACGAAAAGCAAGCACATAGTTATGTAAAGGAAAAAACATTTGGTTTAGTAAAGTTGCCACAGCGTAACTTGCGACAATGCGTAGTCTGCAGCTCCAAAAATGCAATAAAAAGATCACATTTAATTTGCGTGCGATGTAAAAAAGGAATTCATCCAATATGTTTTGATAAACACCAATGTTACAAATTATAAGTGTTACTCTCCATTTAAATTGTTTGTTCATAGCACAAAAATATTGTGAATTTGTAATCCGTTAGTTTATAAAATACATCTGTATTATTACATATGCGTACTGTAAATTTATAAATATTTCAAATTTTGTTCGATAAAAATTATTGAGGAGATAACAATGAAATGAAAATTTTTATTTTGTAATGTATTATTGCATTATTATAGTGTTACTCTACCTATTGTAAAATGTACTATTTACATTAAAAGGAGCTGTGTGATGTACCTGCATCAGTAAACCTGAGCGCGCGACTTCGACAATCGCTAACGCACCGTCAGTTGTCCACAATGCTCGAAATGTGCTGGGTTTTCTCGACATAAAATCTCAACAGCGCGATCGCGCTGCTTGGGACTCAAACGGTTAATAACTACGTGAATTTACGTGAAAGTTATAGAAAAAATCAATTTAAAGGTGGTAATAAAAAATTGTCGAACAGATAACGATCATTATTAATGAGGTCTGCGGCCAAGGAAAAGAAAAATGCAGCACAACTACGTGTCGAATTAGACCTCCCAGTAACAACGAAGACTGGACAAAAATGCAACGTAAACGAGGCCTTAAAGATGCACATAAACAGGCCCGTCTTGAATTCGCACGGGCACACATGTGTTGGAGCAAAGAATGGAAATCTGTCATCTTCTCAGATGAGAAAAAGTTTAATTTGGACTGCCCAGATGGCTGTAAATATTATTGGCACGATTTGAAGAATGAGAAAAGCGTGGCAATGAGTCGTAATTCCGGCGGTGGTTCCTTAATGATATGGGCAGCGTTCAAAGCAGATAGAAGAACTCCAATTTGCCACATAAATCATAAAATGAATTCGGAAAGCTATACAGAATTATTAGAAATGATTTTAATACAATAACCATAATCCAGCATTTAACTAAAACATTCAAAATTCAACACGTTATACTTCCGGATACCGACCACAAACGAATGGCGCGTTGCAAAGAAGCCACATTGTTTTAACTGAATACATCAGTTATTACATAAATAATTTTGATGATTGGGATCGTTTAGTACCATTTGCGATGTTGGTTAGACTTTACCAAAAGGTGGGACCCAAATTCGGATGGGTCATATGTCATTGGAAAGCCCTTGACGAGAGGAACACAATGGTGTGGGTGGGAGGTCTTAAATATGTGACCTTGACCCGGTAGAGGTCATATATATATATTGAGTTTACTCAAAAGCTCGACGTTAAATCCGGATGGGTCATATGTCATTGGAAAGCCCTTGACGAGAGCAACACAATGGTGTGGGTGGGAGGTCTTAAATATGTGACCTTGACCCGCTAGAGGTCAAAAACTAAAATTATGTTAATTTTGTTGTGCGAGAGGTTTTCGTCCAGATAGACCCCCTCCTGACGCTGGATTATGATAAAAAAGGATGCACGATGCGGGTAATTAACGTTACCGCGCATTCCTACCTTTTGTTAATCGAAATCCAGGTAGATTACGATCGCGGTTGCTTCCTTCTTCTTCGTCGAGTAATCGTTGTGATAACACGTGCGTACGAGTAAATTTCTGATTGTCCAATCACCCACGTGCTTATAGTTAGTTTTTTAAGTTTAGTTACTATAGTTTAGATAAAATAGTTAGTGTACTTAGTGTAAATAGTTAGTGTAAACCGTATGCTCCTCCAGGGGCAGCTAAGTGTTTCGACTTATGGCGCGGCAATTTTAACGCCCGATCAAGCATGGATCGCTTTTCTTGCGTGGGGAATCATTCCAGATGAGCGAAAGTGCTCCTGTGGCCGAAAGATGAAGGCAGAAAGGAGAGAGGATCGTACTGGTGAAAATGGTACTGGGTTCAGGTGGGTGTGTACTAGGGTGTGCTGGGTTAGGTCTACTAAACAGCACACTCTTTTTCATAATGCGCACATTTGCCCCTTGGCAGTAGCGCGTCTACTTTCTCATTTTTTCGTAAAAGATCGTCTAACGTACGCATCCTCCTCCACTGGCCTCACGGAGAAAAGTTGCGTTGATTGGTTTAATTTCTTTCGAGAGGTCATGGATGTCGTCTAAGACCATGATTACCGTCCAATCGGTGGAAATCAAGACGTCGTTGAGATGGACGAAAGTCATCTATTTATGTTACGTGGCCGACGGCTTGGCAGCGCGCGTGGCTATCAGAGGCTTTCTGATTGGCGGCCGCGTAACTTATTTTATTATCAATACAACCCGAGCGGTAAGATTGTATTGTGGTAGGAACTGTCACAAGGTTTCACTGGGTTTAAAGGAGAATGCTAATGTGGGTTTGACACAGCAATGTATATATTCTACAATCTTGGTCTATTACAGATGTTGTTGTCGCGAATATAGGTGTATAATGTGATATATTACCTATTTCCACTATGCTCGGTGTTCACGCACTGGCAATGCGGGGGTGTTGTGTGTGGTTGATTGTAATGCCAAATAGAAACACGACTCGCGGATTCTATAAGGTGAATGTTGCTCGAAGGGGACTTCAACCCGATCTCACTAATAGTAACCAACTCACTACCGTACACGACGTGCTCGACACGAGATGAACTCTGGTACTGCCCCCGATCGTTGGTACGAACGGGTTTATATACTAATTAAGAAGGGTGGTCTGGTTACTATTCGAGTGATCAGGCTGGGTCCACCTGCCTCTGCGACAGTTTAGAGTGGTTGCATCTGCTATTTGATTACGGCGGACCCATTGCTTTCCCAAGTGTTTGGTTCTGCTATCGGTGGGCCTTCTGTTTATTACGAGAGTAAATGGTCGGTTTGCCCGAGAGTTTTCCTTTCCAGATGTTTAAGCTTATTTGAAAGGAGACACGTTTGATAAAAACGGTCTGTCTACGTGACACCTCCCCCCTTAGATGAAACATCGCGGTAATCGTGATGCTTTCAATTGGAAAGGAAAACACTCACTAGAATGTGTTGAAGTTTTGGTGTTGTAATGCAATATGTCGGGTGTTATGTGTGATGTGTGTGTACTTATCGCTACGTGTGATGGTTGGTGATGCTGCTAACTGCGGTATGAAGTCGAAGCGTACGTCTGGGTCCAGGCTGCCTCGATCGGATTTGTCTCTCGGTGTACCAGGTTGGTACTATTGCAGGCGGTGGTATGGGTTGGTTTGCTCTTTGGTATTCCATTTCCATGATGATGGCGGCAATACACTCCTCGCAGTGGTAGGCGGCCTGCAACTCCATCAGGGGCGCGCTGCAAATATCGCAGGCCCCAGGCGGATATGCCGTTGGTAGTGGATAGTGTACCTCCACCATGTCATAGATCCTTGCTGCTCCAAGGGCTGCTTCGAGAGCACACTGCATACAGACAATGCCAACGTCTAATCTGTAGCAAGTGCTGCGCATGCACAGGCGGGCCGTCAAGTTCATCAGCAGCTCGATGCGACTGGTGTCCCTCTCAGTTGGTTGTTCATATCTGTTACATTAATGATCTCATATGGCCCTACATAATGTGGATCAAATTTACTAATTCGTGGTTCTAGCAATGCATAAGCATAATCGCCTACATTGAATTCTACCGGTCGGGAATGTTTATCATAGTACTTCTTCGAACGGTGCTTGGAGGCAATCAAATTATCGGCTGCTATGTTGCGGATTTTTATAGTATGAGTTATTAATTCTGTTAAATAGTCGCCATATGATTTTAACCTTTCGCCAGTTGGAAACGAACTTGGTTCACGGGCTGGTTTTCCAAATATTAATTCATATGGAGAGAAATTTGTTGCTTCATGTACGGAAGTATTATAAGAAAACATGGCAAATGGTATTAATAGGTCCCAATCTTCATAATTATCCATGTAATGTTTAAGATATTCTGTTAGTACTATATGACTTCGTTCTAGTGATCCATTAGTTTGTGGTCTGTATCCAGAAGTTGTGATTTGTTTGATTTTGAATATTTCTGAAAGATTTTTCATTAAGCTTCCGATAAAACTAGTTCCCTTGTCTGTTAATATTGCTCGTGGTGTTCCATATATGGCAATAAAATGTCTCGCGAAAGCGTCTGCTATTGTGGCTGCTCTAATGTTTGGTATTGCTACTGCTATACAATATTTCGTTAAACAATCTTGCATTGTGAGAATGTATTTATTTCCGCTAGGCGTTAAAGGTAAAGGTCCTACGGTGTCTAAAGCAACTTTATCAAATGGTTCTATCGGGGTATCGGTAATTAACATTGGTTGATGAGTTTTTGCTCTAACTAATTTCTCTTCTTGACAGCTTGGACATTTCCTGATATAATTTCGTATTTCGTTGTGCATTTCTGGCCATTGATATTTCGCTCTGATGCGTTTATATGTTTTTGTGACTCCTTTATGTCCTCCTATCAAACTGTCGTGAGCTTCGCGAATTATTTGTAATCGATCTTCTTCTGATGGTGTAATCGTTGAACAATTGCATATGATGATTTTCTGTGTTGTACCGTTGAAAACGTCCTTTATTAATTTAGTTAATTCATTGGTTGGTAATTTATGAAAATCTCCGACTGCTGATATTCTAAATGATTTAATTGGATTTTGATCTAAATGCTGTTTCAGTGTTTGTAGTCCGTTTAGTATATCTTCACTTTTAATGGTGTCGTAAAAATTATCTGATATTATTATACTGTAAACTTTGTATGAGCCATTTGCTGATTCTATTACGTCTCCTTTCTGCGGTTTCTTTGACATGAGCTGTTGTAAATCTATTGCTTCTGTGTCCAGTAACAGTTTTCCAATGGGGGTTACCAATTTACAGTCCGCAGGTATGAAATGTGCGTAATGACCTTCCTCGGTGGTCAGGGTGTTTGGAGAGATAATAACCTCAAGTGTCTGTGAAGGTTGCACTTTTCTTCGCAGGTCATCTCCCTCCGTGGAAAGAGTGTCTGTGTCCAGAAGTGTGAACGGATAAGGGTCAACGGTACGGTCAAAGTTTTCCTGTGGTTGCTGGATTGCCGTTCCTATTGTTTCGTTAACAGGTTGTGGTTGTAAAATTCCCTCATTTGTTACAAGTGATAATGGTGTATGGTTAAGTAAATCCTGTTGCGGGTTTGCGATTATCGTGTTTTCCGTAATGGTATTTTCTGATGGTTCTTCGAATGAAATCAAGTTTACGTCTTCTTCTGTCGATGTGATTTTAGTAGAATTTGCTTGCGGATGAAAGTTTATTGTTTCCATGTGTTCATCTGGCATGCTTATCTCGTGCGATAAGTTAGGTAAGACTCTCGGTCTATCTGCTATTGGAGAATGTTGAACCTTCCCACGGGCTGGTTCTTCATCAGAGCTAGTGTTTTCCTCTTGATATTTCGGTCTCCTTTCCCTGTCCCTTTGTAGTTGCCGCACACGAAATCCTATGGAATCCGTGTCGATTTCTGGTTTCTGTCCTATGTGCTTGTAATCGGGGTCTTGAGGATCTCGGGGTATAAGTGGTAAGCAAGATGGTACTGGGTTACGTGATAATGCGTCTGCGTTCTTGTTCGTCTTTCCTGCTTTATGGATAACCTGATATTCGTACTCTAAGAGTCTGAGTCTCCACTTCATAAGTCGTGATGTCGGATCCTTGACAGAGTGTAACCAGACTAACGGTCGGTGATCTGTGACGAGTGTGAATTTTGTTCCATAAAGATACGGTCTGAAATATTGTACTGCGTAAACCATTGCAAGACATTCCTTTTCTGTAGCAGAATAATTCCTTTCGGCTTTATTTAAGGTACGAGATGCGTAGGCAATTGGTAGATCGTTTCCTATTTCTCCTTGACTAAGTACAGCTCCAATTGCGTAATCTGATGCGTCAGTGGTAACAATGAACGGTCGATTAAAATCCGGATATTGTAAAATTGGTTGTGTACAGAGTTCGTCGCGTAAATTTTCAAAACTTTTTTGCTGGTCTTCGGTCCACTTAAAACGAATTCCTTTACCTAATAACTGAACTAATGGTTTTGATTTAATAGAATAATCTTTTATGAAACGGCGATAATATCCTGTCAGTCCCAAGAACTGCTGGACATTTTTCTGTGTTTTAGGAATGGGAAATTCTTTTACAGCTTGTAATTTACGAGGATCTGGCTTAACACCATTTTCTGTTAAAATGTGTCCTAAATAAGTAACCTCCTTACGTAAGAATTCGCATTTATCAATCTGCAGTGTAAGTCCAAATTCTCTGAGCCGATTGAGTAATTTTTTTACTTTTATTTCATGTTCTCGTAGTGATGAAGAGAAAACAACCATATCGTCTATGAATACATGAGCGTTCTCTAGACCAGATATAACTTGATTCATTAAGCGTTGAAATGTCGGTGGTGCATTTTTTAAACCAAATGGCATGCGTACAAATTCAAAATGCCCATCCGGTGTTGTGAATGCTGTTTTCGGACAATCCTTAGGATCCATTTGAACTTGATGAAATCCATTTGCTATATCAAAAATTGTGAAATATTTTGCTCCTCCCAATTTATCTAGAATTTCGGTGATATTCGGCAAAGGAAATTTATCACTCAAAGTCTTTTCGTTTAAGGCTCGGAAATCGATTACCATACGCCAACGCTTATTGCCCTTAGCGTCTGGTTTCTTTGGTACAATCCATAACGGAGAATTATATGGTGAACTAGATGGCTGTATGACTCCTTGTAATAACAGAGCCTTTACTTGACGTTGTATTTCGTCTTGGTGTACTGGTGGATATCGGTATTGTCTTGTATTAATCGGTACGTCATCTGTTGTATGAATTGAATGGTAAAAATTCGGTACTTCTCCTAGTTTGTCTCCAGGCAAGTAAAATCTGTCTGAAAATTCGTCGACGATGTTGAATACATGTTTACGTTCTTCTGCATTGAGATGATCGGTTCTTAAAAGATTTCTAATTCGTGTTGCTCTATTTTCTGGTGTGTTTTCGGTCATATATGAAGAAATTGGGTCGTCGTCCGACGAGTCGTAAATATCGTAAGGATGAATGTATTGAGGTTCAATTTCGATGTCTACATCGTCTTCTCCGGTATTCGTTGCTAACGCGTAACAAATGCCGTCACGATTATATACTGCTGCTTCGCCAATGTATATATTTTCTGATGTTTCGAGTCGCGGTAAGTATCCCTCTTTAATATTTGGATTAGCTATGTGAATTGCAATTTGTTTTGTTGTTCGAGCTTCGATACGGTGTTTAGTCGATTTCGGATTTTTCTGCTGAGCTAAATCTCGGTAATTTGAAAAACGAAGTGGTCGAATAGGTTTATCTTTCAATACTAGTGTTCCATGATAATATGAAATTTCTGCTTCTTCTTGTAATAAAAATGGGCTGCCTATAATTCCATCGGCTTCTATTGCAAGGTTCTCTACTACGTAAAATAATGCAGGCTTACCGTGAATGTGAAGAATTGTGGTTCCTATGCTATAAATAGGTGATTTTGTAAGTCCTGTGATTTCAATAACTTCTTTAGTGATACGTTTGGCTTGATCTCCGAGAACATCGCGCACTATTAAGTTAACTGCCGCGCCACCGTCAATTAAAAATTCAGCTGTTTCTAATTCTAATTCCGGAACTTTGATTTTTATTCTTGGTGCTGGGGTTTCCTTGATGAGGATTCTCCCGTGAATCTGACTATCTTTTGGCGAGGTCTTTGCAGATCGCTCACCGCCTCGCCTTTCCGTTGAGCGTTTTCTGAGTTTAAAGACTTGTTTGATTCGACTGAAGAATTTCGAGAGTATGATCGCTGTCTGAAATTTTGCGAATTCCTCCTACAACGTTTTTCATCGTGTCCTTGGGTATCACATCGCCAACAATATAGCTGCGAAGTATCATCCTTTTCACTGCGTTTTAAAACTGTAAACCGTTTTTCATCTTGATCTGTGCGTGGTGAATTTGAACGATAAGAAGGTGAATTCGATTGATTCCTGGATCGCACAGTCCATGCTGATGTACGTGGTCGTCCTTCTCTCTCGTCTTCAGAGTTAGATGGTCTCCTCTGTCGATCTCTATATCGATCGTGTCGTGTTGGAGATTGAGGGTATGAAATTTCATTTCGACGTTCGTTGCTGTGGTGATCCCTGTTGTTCCAGCCTCCTGGTGATGTGTTTCGTGCCAAATCACGACGACTTCTTAATTTCCTGTCTACCTCTAGCACAGCGTCAAAAGCTTCCTCTAAGTTTTTAATGTCTCTATTTTGTGCTGATACCTTAAAAGAGATGCGGTCTGGTAATCCATCTAGGAAATTTTCTAAAATATCCATTTCCATTTGTTTAATATTTTCCTCTGAATGTCTAGGATATTTCTCTTTAATCGCTCCTCTTGTACAATAAACAAGATGGCTTGTTCTATCGATGTAGTTTCTCAAACTTTCGTATTCCCTAATTTGAAGCCTGGCAATTTCTGTTTGAAATTGCGATAAGCTCTTTCCTGGTCCAAATCTTCTCTTCAAATGCTTGATCAACGCGGATACCGAAGTGAATTGATGTTCTAAAGTACTTCTTCGCGCCGGACCGGTGAGTTTAGTTAAAATAATTGTAAGGTATTCCCTTTCTGTTCCCTCAGGAATCAAGGTCAATCCATCTTCTACCAGTTGTGCAAAACGTGATAAAGGTGGATTCTCACCATCAAATGTTGGTATTGTTAACGCAACATTTTGTATGCAGGATCTTTGTGTCAAAAGTGTCATAGAATTTGCGATCGAAACTGTTAAGTTCATAAGATCGGCTGAAGAAATATTGGCTTGTTCATTCGCCATGTTGAATGAATTTGTTGGTTAAAGAATGTAACTAGGAAAACTAGTATATACCTCTTGTTACCCGATTGACTAGGAAAACTAGTATACAATCGTTGTTCAACAAAGTAATAGCCGTGTGTCAAATTCCACGAAAGTAATTATGCCAGTGAAAATGATCTATGTGACTGTATCCCACCGCTGTCACCAGTTCTGTTACGTGGCCGACGGCTTGGCAGCGCGCGTGGCTATCAGAGGCTTTCTGATTGGCGGCCGCGTAACTTATTTTATTATCAATACAACCCGAGCGGTAAGATTGTATTGTGGTAGGAACTGTCACAAGGTTTCACTGGGTTTAAAGGAGAATGCTAATGTGGGTTTGACACAGCAATGTATATATTCTACAATCTTGGTCTATTACAGATGTTGTTGTCGCGAATATAGGTGTATAATGTGATATATTACCTATTTCCACTATGCTCGGTGTTCACGCACTGGCAATGCGGGGGTGTTGTGTGTGGTTGATTGTAATGCCAAATAGAAACACGACTCGCGGATTCTATAAGGTGAATGTTGCTCGAAGGGGACTTCAACCCGATCTCACTAATAGTAACCAACTCACTACCGTACACGACGTGCTCGACACGAGATGAGCTCTGGTACTGCCCCCGATCGTTGGTACGAACGGGTTTATATACTAATTAAGAAGGGTGGTCTGGTTACTATTCGAGTGATCAGGCTGGGTCCACCTGCCTCTGCGACAGTTTAGAGTGGTTGCATCTGCTATTTGATTACGGCGGACCCATTGCTTTCCCAAGTGTTTGGTTCTGCTATCGGTGGGCCTTCTGTTTATTACGAGAGTAAATGGTCGGTTTGCCCGAGAGTTTTCCTTTCCAGATGTTTAAGCTTATTTGAAAGGAGACACGTTTGATAAAAACGGTCTGTCTACGTGACAATTTACTAGAAAGTACGGCCGCGGCAGGATACTCCGCATGAATCGCGAGGAGGTATGGGTTTTTGGTGCTTTCAGTCGCTTAACAGGTGATATGTGGGTCGAAAAGATCCAAGATAAGAGGCGAAGTAGTCTGGATCAGATTATTGCAACACGAGTGCAAGCTCAATCATGGATCATTTCTGATGAGCACCGGTCCTATCGTGGCTGTGACAGGCGCCTTAACATGAAAGGACACTTTACTGTTAATCATCGTCATAGATTTGTTGAGGGAACGGTGCAAGTTAGAGGGCTTCATGAAAGTCTTGGACGGGAGGTCACAGACGCCACTTTAGTCCGGGAAATAGCTGTTCATACAAATTCTATTGAACGGCAGTGGCGGGAATTAAAGAAACACCTCCGAACCTGCCGCAGCATCCAGCGAGTGCCTCTATACATCGACGAATTTTTGTATCGGCGTAACATTGTGCGGCATATTACATCGTTTGCCCAACAGTTTGCACGGTTCATAAACGACATTCGCAAGGTGTATCCTAGCCACCTTGGGTACAAAACTCGTATCCAACGTCCAAGCGAATGTTGCTGTGTAACGTGCAAACCACCGCAGATACAGCGCCGTCACCGCCATATTTAGGTTAGGTTAGGGTTAGGTTAGGTTAAGATTAGCTTAGGTTTTATAGTGGTCGCGGTACCTTCTCTAGTTTGCTAGATGGAGGGCTGCCGAGGAGTTTTAGCCGGTAGAAATCCGGCACTACCCCCCTTCTGGGGGTGTCTTTTTCGAAGATTTCTCCTCGTTAAATAAAAAAAAAATATGTTAAAGAATTTATATGTTTTGGGGCATTTTAGTTTTTGATCTCTACCGGGTCAAGGTCTCATATTTAAGACTTCCCACCCACACCGTTGTGTTCTTCTCGTCAAGAGCTTTCCAATGACATATGACCTATCCGGATTTAACGTCGAGCTTTTGAGTAAACTTAATATATATATTTGACCTCTACCGGGTCAAGGTCACATATTTAAGACCTCCCACCCACACCATTGTGTTCTTCTCGTCAAGGGCTTTCCAATGACGTATGACCCATCCGAATTTGCGTCCCACCTTTTGGTAAAGGTTAACCGCGATGTTTTCTTACAACACATCAGTACATGAAGCTACAAATTTTACACCATTTGAATTAGTATCTGGCAAAATAACAACGACGAATTACCCACATATAACTCTTATTTACATGATCTCACAACTTGTCTTTCTGAAATGTAAACAATAGCAAGGAAGAATTTAATTGAGGCAAAACAAAGGTCAAAAGTTAATACGATGGAAAATTACGACCATTTAACAGTAAAATAGGGGCCATGGTACACGTCATGGTTGAACCACGAAAAGGTAAATTCAGTAAACGTTATCATGGACCATATACGATAGTCAGAATTCTGGAAAAGAACAATGTTTTCCTGGAAGATGTAGATGGAAAACGATTCGCGAAACATTGACAAACTGAAATTATTCTAAATTGGGAGGAAAGAACGGCATACACACAACTGGCACTACTATTCTTTGTACTCATCACTCAAGCTCAGGAACCATATCGGATGTCACGCATCGACACAAATCCTGAATTGTACTTCGAAAAGGAACATAATATTCGCTTTCGAAGGGCTGATTGGCGTGTAGCGTTAGTAATAGATACGGCTAAATTGGAAAACGAATTTCCGGAAGAATACACCAACTTAAATACAACTTACAACCGATGTCTGAAATTTCCCGTTAAATTGGAATGCAGCTCAGTATAGCAAACACATTACTTGAACGAAAGGATAAAGGAAGCCCTGGAAAAACATGCAGAAGTCAAAACAATGCTCTCGGAAATTGGTCTTTCAATAAATGAGAGGGACGCTCCACCAAAAACAATAGTTCGTCGCAGTGCACCATTTGGATTTGTCGGAACTCTTAGTCGAACACTATTCGGAACACTCGACATGGATGATGCAAATTATTTCGATTCGCAAATAGATAAATTGTACACGGATCAGAAGAAAATTACTCAGCTAATTAAAAATCAAACCCATATGGTAATGAGTGACCTTCATAGTATACATAATTTCATCGCAGAATTAATGAACAACGTTAAAGACAATAGAGTAAAAATTAAGTCAGTACGCGAGTTCCATTGAAAATTCATTGAATCATTACATTTTGGCAGCACAAAATTTTATGTTCATGTTACTCAGAGCTCAAGATGGGAAATTGCACCCGTCATTACTAACTAGTTGCAAATTCAGAGCCATCATAGATGAAATCCATAACTCAGCCACTCATTACGAGGTACCTATTCCGCGAAACCACCTAAGAGTGGAATAAATAGTTAAAATAAGCCAGGTAACCTTGGAACGTCGTTCAGGGAGGATACTAGTAACCATACACATATCATTGGTAAATCGCATAGGATATCAGCTATACCAACTTCATAATCTGCCGATTCTGCAAAATATCAGTGACAGCACCGTCTGGGCGTCTGTATTACCTCAATATCCATATCTAGGCTTAAGTAACGATCATAGCACTTATTTTGGCGCAACAGAGACATTTTTAAATTCATGTAAACAAACTTGGTACATGCATTTGTATGACTTGGAGGTACCTTTGTATGAGGTATCAGTAACGGAATCACACAAGAGGAGTTTGCAATTCTGTGATATCAGGCTTACTACGTTTCGTGAATCTCAGTGGCATCGTCTGAAGCATACAAGAGGATGATTATACTCAACAAAGGAATCCGAATCCTTACAAATTTTATGCAAAAACCAAACAGATATATTAAAAACAATACAAGGAACAGGAATAATAGAAATACGTCCAGATTGCGTAGCAAAAACAAGATCTACCACTCTGATTGGAACACAAACTTTTATAAATACGGAACAATTTTTCTACAATCCCCATTTACTTTTAAACATTAGTGAAGTCTTCCCCAATGTAGGGCGAAACCATATAGTAGAATCACTAAACAGTTATAAAGCAGGCGACTCTGGTGCAGAAAACACAATAGGCTCCCTACATGGGATAGAAAACGAACTGGGAAGATTGGAAGTACATCACCGCGAAAAGAGATTTCATTTTGGCCTTACCTACAGAACCATAGCAGCTCAAGCAACAATAATACTGGGAATAATACTCTTTTATTTTTGGAGATCAACGAACACCTTATTTTGGGTAACCCGCCTCTACGGAAAAAATAGACGACCAATTCCTACAGCCGGATCAACAGCGATTCCCTTAGAAGAATCCGCAGCCGTTGTTACACATCTATTACCTCCTCCGAGAATAATAGTGAATTAATAGTTATGACGCTCCTTGAATTATATACTTTCTCCAATTTATCTTACAGTCTTATGGAACACCAAACCACGAGAATGTTCCGACGTGGCCCTTGCCATAACTGGCCGGTTGGTGTCCTATAGCTTATACCACTGTGTTTGATACTGTAGGTCAGTAATGGCGACACATCAAACACATCAAGGGCGCAAGGAGAACAAGGTAGGTCGCCGGGTTTTCGTGAGAAGACTGCCACCGCATACGAAGAAAAACAAACTTCTGGAGATCTTCCTATCGTATGGAGCGGAACATACAGTGGTTCTGCGAAGATCAACAGGGTACCACGCTTTCATCACGTTCCGGACTGAGGAGGGTGCGGGCCAGGCATTGGAAGCAGGAAGCCTTGGCATTGTATGTCAAGGAAGAAGACTCAAGGTTTCTCCAGCGGATCCTTGACCTTCCGGAGGTCAATCTAGCACAGGGGAACCTGTTACTATTAGAAATAATGGCGAAAATATCTCAGTTAAAGAAGATTAATCACAATCAATCCAAAATTAAATCCGTATCAGAATGAGATAGGTCAGTAACTCTCAGTGACCAACCTCTATTCACCATCATTACAGCAGCTGGACGCTGTCATCTCAGGGTCAGTGGCGAGGGCAGTATCCGCTCATGTGGAGCGGATTCAGCGGGAAACCATACGCCACGCCGCCGCGGTAGTACACCTAAGTCAGGCGTCCACAAGGCGACGTGACCCGTATCGGTGGACCCGACAAGGGCAACGGCTAAGACAGGCAAGACGGGCAAGATTAGCCTCAGCACCACCAAGACCACGCGAACTCGCCACCACCCCCTTTAATGGAGGTGCAAACCCAACCACCAAACCAGCAGGAGCCATTTTCCGGAACCAACACCGCAAACCCGCCAAACCGACACCAATCCTATCCCCAGCAGCCCCCCTGCCAGCCATTCCACCCATATCAGATGCATCCGTACTATTCATATTCACCACATCACCCCATGATACCACATCCATACAGTTACCCACACTCACACCTACTCACATAGCCGCCCTCATATACGTCCCCGTTTCCATATCCACCGTACCCCTGCTGAATATAATATAAGTTAGCAATGTAAGTTAGCTAAGTTATAACTAAGTTTAAGTTTTAAGTTAATATGTTTAAAATATAAGGTAGCAATAAGGTTAGGAATATGGTAGAAATAAGATTAAGAATATAAAATATGAAATATAAAAGTAACTATAAGCCTAAATATAATATAAGTATAAATATAAATATAAATATAAATATAAATATAAATATAAATATAGGTATAAGTAAAAGTATAAATATTTGTTGTTTTGAGAACGACCACACAAGACATCGACAACTAGGAAATTAATTAAAATTAATTACAGCAAGAATGCACGATGCGATATACGAGTATTATGTATCAAAACCAGGGAATAAAGACGAATAGGAGTGTAACACAGACATTTGGTATTTGGTATTTTGGTATCCGGTATTGGTGCTTGGTTCTTGATATTTGATATTTAACATCTGACATGACTGATCCGAGTAGCGAGCAGTTTATCAAAGATCTCAGAGAGATCTGTGTAAATAAGTGGTCAGGGTCTGGCAGCGGTAGTGACCTGGGGGTGAGGATGGCGGACGGTTCCCCTCAATTTATTATTAATAGAAACGAAAACATTAATGAAAATGAAAATGAAAAGGCAAAAGTGCCTAGACCATTGATCAAGGGGGAAAAAGGAAAGGGAGGGGAAAAAGAAAAAGAAAAGGAAAGTACGAGCCCGCACTTGCACGTGGGTGCCCCGAAGATATCGGCTTCATCTGACCGTGGTGGCCGGGACAAGGTTGGAAGTGCAGGAGGAATTAAAAGGCACTCTGAAACGGAGCCGAGGAAGGATGGACACGGAACGTGTGAAATTCGGGAGAAGGCAGGGCATTACCGTGATGATTCCAGTGCTGTGACCAGTGTCACCCCTCCAGCCGGCTTGCACGGATTGGCCGCGACCTCAGCGGTTTCTGGCAAGAAGATTCTTAGCCCGCGGGTACGAAGATGCGACGTCCTGCGTCCCGCGCGGCCTGGGGCCGCGGCTAGGGAGGCTGCCCCGAAACAAGGAGGCGACCAAACCGGCTCGGGCGTGCGGTTGTCTCATCACATATTGAAGAAACTCAGTGCTCTACCCCAGTGCTCAGTGCTCGGAGCTGCGCCATCATCATCCAGGGTGGCTGTGCCAACGTCGACCTCGGTTGCGGCCTCATCTGGCGCTACCTCATGCTACCTCATCAGGCTGGCGCCAGGGGTGTTGCTGATCGCACTGATCGTGTTGATCGTATTGGTAAGATGGTCTCGGAGCCGCTTCTCGACGGAAGAAGAAGGAGTAGAGCTGGCCTGGGGCTTGGTATAAAGACACCAGCTGGGTCGCGTCAAATGCGGAAGGGGGATGATACGGGCAGTGTGCCTGCTATCATTGAAATTCTCGATGATGATGACAAGGATATCAAGGACGACGGGGATCTGCCCTTTCCCTTGAAGGCGACGGGGTCCCTGGTATCGGATATCGGTAAGAGGGCTCCAGGTGAAGCGACGGAAGCAACGGAAGCTGCAACAGCAGCACGAGAGGCAGGAAAGAAGGACGGTAGTACAAGTTACCTGCAACAAAGGCTACGGTTACGTGGAGGCTATACATAAAATTAAGAAATATGCAGGTGGTTGCGTGGGTGAAAACCACGTTGTGGGAATTCGCCGAGTATCGGACGGGTCTATTCTTTTCTTTTTTGCAGCAGGGAAAAGGAACCTGGCGGAGGAATTCGAGAGAAAGATCGAGATCCGGCTTGGCTTAGGATGGAAGGCCTGAATTAAGCGAAAATTTCTGCTCCTGGATGTCTCTGAAGTCGACCCTACGGTGGAGGCTGAAGAGGTTGTACATATTATTAGACGCGCGGTAGGTACCAGGGCTGACGATGACAAGGACGTCCGTTTCGTCTGCTCTGGCATGGATCGCGCTGGCAGGCTCCGGGTAAAGCTAGAATGCGCTGAAGAGCTGATGCAGCGGATTGCCGGGCTCGATAGGCTGCAGATTGGATGGAGTGCGGCGCGGGTACGGATTTGTGACGAGCCCACAAGGGAGGACAATACGGGATCCACGGCTTCCGCTGAAGAGAGCGCGGAGGCCCAATCGGATCGTGTGCGGAAATACCGACGGTGCGGCGAAAAATCGGGCGGTGGTCGCGGTCGTTACCGTTGATAGCGCCGCTATTGATAGGGTACACTGTACTTTACTGTACTGTATCGCGTGTGCATGATGTGTTATGCTATAATCTTGTAATCTTATCCTATCTTATCTTGTCTGTTTATTGCTATTTTATGTTACATAGTGTTATGTTATATTATATTATATTATTATATTATTTTATATTATACTATATCGTATTGGATCATATCATATTATATTATATCATTTTATCATAATACTACTATACTATTACTATTATTCGCGAACGAACCATTTTCAGCTTCGAAAGTCGTGCAGACATAGACAACGCCATATCGGAATTAGAGTCGTGGTATGAAGCCGCACGGGTGCCGAGAACATTGAAAAAGAGGAAATATGTATCCTGGTGGAACAGAGAGCTAACGAAACTCCGACTGTCCGCAGCACGATTTCGCGCAAAATGGCACCACGCGGTCTCGCGCACGACAAACGCCCTCGAGCACGAGCACCCCCTCCGCCAACGCATGCTAACCGATCGCCATGCTTTAATCAAAGCTATTCGTAAAAGCAAGAATACTTCATGGTCTGAAATGATTAATGAAGTAGCCCGGTATCCATGGAGCAAGCCTCAACCTGAGCCAGAGTAAGATAAAGAAGATTTTACCTAATACATTACACACAATCAAATTTCATTACTGTACATGCACGGAGCCATCACTTGAGGTAGAAATGAATCTACAAGACATAGAAGAGGGGCATTTCGTTGAATTGGATCTTGGGCTGGTGGAATATGCCATCCCACTACCGCGCCGTTATCACCAGATACAGGAGTACTTAAATATATTCCTCAGTTTAATTTGCAAAAAAAAAATGTAGGTTGAAGATAACAATAATTAAAACAGTTTTTCATAATAAAACGTAATCCACTAATTTTGTGTTTTAATACAACAATACTAAGGTATTTACTTTGAAAATAGCAAATGCGTTATTTTTCGCGTAACAGTATCTCTACCAGTTGAAAAATACTGTTTATTTTTAGACATGTAAATATTATATTTAATTGCGAGTTCTGCAATTGTTTGATGTCTGATTGTCCGCACATTCTACCACTTAAAAGAGCATAGATCAG
Source organism: Osmia lignaria lignaria (assembly GCF_051020975.1). Lineage (NCBI taxonomy): Eukaryota > Metazoa > Arthropoda > Insecta > Hymenoptera > Megachilidae > Osmia > Osmia lignaria. The sequence goes on from NC_135039.1 coordinate 5,490,029, forward strand.
GTCGTACATATGATTGAGTTAGATAGATTGCAAATTTTAAATTTAGATTGTCATTTTCGTCAATTTCGTTGTTATACTCATCGGATGATTGTTGTTCTGTTCCGTTTAATGTTTACCGGGGCAAGACATTAATTAAATTTTTACTTTAACACCATTTCTATCCTTATATGCAACGGTTCAAGTTCCAGATCCTTGTATCTGGGATTAAAGAAACAAAAAAAATATGATTCAACGGTATAATGCTGTTTTCATTTCAAAATGTTGTATAATTTCATAAATTATAGTTTGTTTAGATATATGAATAATTTCATAATTTTTTGGTAACTTCAACTGATGTTGGTGAGTGCTTTTCTCCAAAAAAGAGCGTTCTTATAATTTGGAGTAGTTTAAAAATATTTATCAGTGATAAATACTCTTTTCCTTCCACTGATTCTCCGTTATTTACTTTCCGCTGCCCTTAAATTTATTACATCTAGTGTGTACAAACGATCGAGTACAAGAAAAGTGCAGTTCCATCAGTTGATACAAGATTGTAGTAGCGTCATTTTTATCACTGTTGTTTTAATTGAGATCCTGTTGCGTCCTATGACACTATGTGAAATGTTTTAAATCACTAGATATTTTACTGTACTGACGAATTAGATGTCCTACATTCTCTTCCATGATCTTATTTAGTGTAAGCTACATGGTATAAGCTACACATGTCATGCTTTAAATTTTTGTTCCTTCGCTTATTAAGAAGATTGCACATAAGTTCGTGCTGAAGAACCGTAATCATCCTTTCATTCTGCAATTTCTTCCCACTTATTTGGTAGAGCCACTGTTTCAACGTGGTAAAATTTCTCTGACTTTTCTTCAACACAATTTTATAAGCTAATTTAGAGGATGCCAGTATATTCAAACTTTTTACTTATTAAAAAGTGTCGTAGTGCACAAAACAAATGACAGTCTGATGGGGCAATGTCCAAAGAATACGAAGGGCGTGGTAAAATTTAACAACCCAATTCATGGTTTTCTTTTTCTATTATCCTCGCCACCTTGCTTCTATTTACTAAATCCAGGCGTGTTTTGATACTTGCTTGTTTGAATCCTTGTAATTGGGTGAAAGATTTATGCGAATTAATGGTATCACCGTTCGGAAAAAGTTCAAAGTAAAATTTCCTTTATAATCTCACCATACACAGAGAAGAACTTTACGATCGTGTAAATCTGGTTTCTAACATCGTTGAAGTGATTGGTTTCGTTGGGACCAGCTTTGCTTCCTTTTTCGTACCCAATTACTAGTTATTTAAGTATTGGTTCATATTTGTTGCGTGCAAGTAAGGACATGCATACTGCTCAAGACGGTTCCATTCCGGAAATTCGTGAGCCAACCAAACGTCTAATTTTTAAATGTCAATGGACTGCTGTCTTAGGTGTTTCTAAAATTTGTTTGCATATTCTTAACTTTGTCTTCGCTTGATTGAGAAGCGTGTCCGGAACATTTCTTGTCTTCTAAACAAAAATCATCTTCTCTAAAGCGTTTGAATTACATACTTATTACACGTTACGAGACGAAAGAGCACTTTCTCCGCAAACAACACATATGTTATTTGTGGCAGCTGTTATTATTTCACGACTTTATGGGTATGAATGTCTCTTTTAAACTGTTACCAAACACCTAAATTGAAGTGTATTGGTCTCTTATCGCTCTGTATTCATAAATCTGGGCACGGAATAGGATGATCCAACATTTCGAGCACCATGTGTAACCACAGTAACAATTATGTCAATTATTTTCCCCTCCATATACAGCGTATTTCGCAATTTATTTAACGAGATTTCCCGAAGGATGAAGTCCTTCCATTTTAAGTGCAGTTAGTCTGTAATGTATGTATCTTACGATAAAATAATTTATCGTAATGTATATGTCTTAGGTAGAAAAAACTAGCAATCTGTCGTACATGCTATCTGTTCAGCAGATTTCAGGTATTTCTTGATGTTTCCGTCAACGGTGGTCTTCAAAACAATAATTTCCTTTTGGTTATTTGTACTATAGAAATTTTATAATTAGATTTGGGAACATTCATAAAATTTTTTAAAACCGAGACTTGAATGGAAGAAGCTGATTTAATGCTATTAACATAGCAAATGCTTAGTTTTGTCTCCTTGGTTCTCCTGAAGTTTTCGCACTCGTATTTTTATGATTTTCTTCTACATTCGTTGTCATGCCACATTTCACTGCTAGTTGTGAATTACAAGTGTAGTTCTCGATCATTTGTGAACTTCAGGTCATGTATTACTTGTACATGTCTATGTAATAACCAGTTGTTCCAATAGCATATTTTTCCTCAATATCAGTTATGTACTTCCACACCCGAGTTTTCGGTTTTTACATTTGAACTATCTTTTAAAACCATGGCTAATTAATGGTAGAACTGCACTAACCAGTCAGAACTGAATTCACTACTTGAACATTGAAAAGCAAACCAATATAAAAATAAAAGAGTCACGCCAACAACATATCAAACATATAATAAACGTAGTTATTGTCAACTGTTACTACCATTAACCCTTTGACTGCTATGGGCGCATATATGCGTCCAGCGAAGGCTATCAGTGTGGCCTATGGACGCATATATGCGCCCGGCGAAAGCTATCAGTGTGGCTTATGGACGCATATATGCGCCCGGCGAATGCTTTGGTCGTTTACTATTGTTTCATGTGTATTTTCGGTAATTGTTGCTATCGTATGTGTTCAACACTCGCAGAAACCACATACCTCACTGCTTAGCAACGAGAACAAACAAAATCTTGTTTGTTTCGTCAGTTAGTCTCTTAAACTCGTTTCATTTGTAGCCATACAGTTGTGATTGTTAGTACCTTCAAAATGTGTAGCAGTTTCAGAGAATTCGTTACACAAGAGGACAGTGACTTGGATGAAACGTTAGATTTCAGTGAAGATTATAATGGTGGAATACAAGAAACACACCAATATGTTCCACCATTATCTGATTCGGAAGATATAGAAAATAGCGTCAATAATGGGATTGTTAGGTGTAGAAGGGAAAATAAACGGCCAAAAATACTTAGTACTTCTACAGATGAGGAGGATTTAAATTCAAATTCAAATTTAGAGAACTTCGATTCGGATAAAATGCTTTCAACGTTGTTATGGTCGAAGAACAATTTCAAACCCATAATACATGTATTTAACGATCAAAATTCTGGAGTGAAAGGAAATTTAGCTCCGGAATCCACACCTTTAGATGCTTTCCAACTTTTCTTTTCCGAAGAGTTAGTTTCTCATATTACAAAGGAGACAAACAATTATTGTACATTTGTGATCGAAAATACTACACCTAAAACGCATTCTCGTATTAATTCTTGGAAAGACACATCAATATGTGAGATGTATGGATTTTTGGCCATCATGATGTTAATGCCGCGGGTGAAGAAATTGACTCTAAATGAGTATTGGTCGACTGATCAGATGATAGAAACCAACATTTTTCGAAAAATTATGGGACGAGACAGATACATGGTATTATTGCAAATGTTACATTTTAATAATAATAATGTAAGAAGTGATGATCCACTAATAAAAATACGACCCATACATGATGCACTTAAGAACTCTTTCTCACAATCATTTTACCCGTACGAAAATTTGTGCATTGACGAAAGTCTTATGTTGTTCAAAGGCCGATGTTACTTTAAACAATTTATTCCTTGCAAAAGAAGCAGATTTGGTATTAAATCATTTATACTCTGTGATTGCACAACTAACTATGTGCTAGATTTTATAATATATACCGGAAAAAATACAGATATTGTACGTAATTTTACGACCATTGGACAATCGGCAAATGTTGTCATGACACTTTTACGTCCATATCTTGGGAAAGGTCATACAGTGATAACAGACAATTGGTACACAAGTCCACATTTATATAATTTGCTACATAAACATAAAACAAATGCGTATGAAACAGTACAGAAAAATAGAAGAGATATGCCCCATATGGAGGGAAATATGAGGAAAGGAAAATTTGACTACCGGTGTACAGATAATTTATTGGCATTGAAATGGCGAGATAAAAAAGAGGTGTGGATGTTATCGAGTGTTCACGAACCTAAAATGATAGAATCTGGTCGAAGATATTATCTTACAGGATCGCAGAAGTTAAAACCAGAATGTGTTGCAGATTACAACATCAAGATGGGTTCTGTGGATCGTGTTGATATGGTTTTAAGCACACTTGATTCATCATAATATATATTTTATTCACATAAAATAATGTATATACAAGTTTTGCTAAGTTATAATAATTAAATTGGATCTTTCTCAATGATAAAAGATGCTGGCAATAATTTTCATGATACCGGTTATCATTAGTACTAAGAATCTTCTTCAGTAAAAGCATGTTCTTTCTTAGAAATTACAGACATTTTAGTATTCTTGTATTGAAACAGAAAATTAATTGAATAAATTTAAATCGGAAGGGTGTTATCTTTCATCAGGACAACGTCAGACCTCATACCTCCTTGCAAACTCGTCAGAAATTGGTGCAATTTGGTTGGAATGTCCTACTTCACCTCGGTGGCGCCCAAAATCCCGACAGCCAAAATCCCGACAGCCCAAAATCCCGACAGCCAAAATCCCGACAGCCCAAAATCCCGACAGCCAAAATCCAGACAGCCCAAAATCCCGACTACCAAAATTCCGACAGCTAAAACTCTATGTTCTTGGTTAGGTTAGGTTAGTTTTGTTGTTTGGCGCGGTTGAGTTAGTTTTGTGTATTTAGGTTGTGTCGGTTTGATTTTGTGGTTCTCTGCACACGTGAGGTTAATTTTGTGTACATTTTATTAGATGAGGTTAGTACCGTGTATATCTGTGTGGTTAGGTTATGTCGGATTCGGTTGGTTTTGAGTGACTTTCATAAGTTTATTTTCGGTTAGGTTAGATTTGAGTATTTTTCATAAGTTTAGAGTAGTTTTGTGTATCTATTGCCACACTGGTGTAGTACGAAGTATTTTGGTCAAGTTAGGTTAGGTTAGTTTTGTGGATTTACTATTTGGATTTATTATTAAGTTAGGTTAGGTTAGTTCTGTGTTCTCCCTGTGGCTGGGGATCAGAATACAGCCAAGGTAACCCCTGCCTGTCGTAAGAGGCGACTAAAAGGGGGGCGCTCGCTGCCACTGGACCGCCTCAATGAGGACCGGGGGCGATACCGGCGGGGTGCCTGGGCCTCGGTCCTTCGACTCTGGCAGGTACTACCATGCCGGTAAGGCCTTGGGCTGAGAGGCTACGAAGGTAGTAGCGACGTCACGGTATACCGTAACTCAATGGTCATGTTTCGCTGGAACGGGGGGCTTGCCTTCATTGGTCGGCCCGCGAGGATGATAACCTCTATAAAAAATCCCTAGCCCCAAGCTGCGGTACGCGGTGAGGAGGGTGCCCCTGGAGTTAGCGCCAGGGGCGGCTGGTGGGTGCATCAGTCGCTAGCGATCAACCCCGGGGTACTTGGCGACCCCCGGGTGTATCAGCCTTGCCCGGATAAGGCGGCTTTACCCGGGTGGACGTGCGGACCGACCCTCTCGTCGGATCAGCATGGAAGAAGACACAACAAAAAACACAACCGGACGGGAAGACACGTCAACGACTACGGCAACGCAAGAGGAGGAGATACGGACAACAAGGGATGAAGCGGCGGAATAACCGGGGCCCAGCAGGCCCACGGTCTCCGCACGCAGCAGGAGGGCGCGACTCATGTCCGCCGGGTGGGCGACAGTGACGAGGAGTCGGATGGCTCCGTTTTCTCACTGCCGCCCATGACTCCCTCCACGGAGACGGCGGCGAGGCGGGGACGTCCCCCAACATCAGGGGACTACGTGAAGCTGGCGGAGAGGAAGGCCAAATATCTCCAGCTTCAGAAGGAAGAACTGGAGCTGCTCGCAACGAGGGAGCTCCTGGATGACGACTCGGCTCCCCGCCAACTGAGTCGAGCAGCGAAGAGGCTCAGGGAGACGAAGGAGATTTCCAGGAAGATAAGACACCAGCCCTCCTCCGACCTGGTAGCGCGTGCGCTTAAATGCACGGAAAAAGTGGAGAATGTTGCCGGGGTCTCCAAAAACCTGAAGGGCACCTTCGTACGCGCGCTGAGGGAGGCCTCCCGCGACCTCGGGGTCGTCGTGGGCGAGCTGGGTCTTAGTACTCAGCGCGAACGCGATGACCGAGAGGCGGAGCTCCGAGCCCGAGACGAGAAAATCTCGTCCCAGGGGGAGGAGCTGGCGGCCCTTCGGGAAGAATTGGAGGCCCTGCGGTCCAGGATGGCTGCAATGGAGGCCTCATCAGCAAGAAAGAAGTCGAGATCGGGGTCTCCTCGCTCCGAAGAGGAAACCCGCCCGAATAGGGCGCGCAGGGTGAGTTCACCTGTGCTCCTGGAGGAGTCACCCAGGCGACCATTGGTGGAAGTGACACCGGGGCCCGCCCTGGCGTGTCCACCATCGCCACCAGGGGCGGTAGGTGGGCGGGTCGGGGATGGCCCCGCCGTGCGCGAGGCCCCCGCGACGCCCGCAAGGGCCGGTTCCACCGAGGCGGCCGCGCTCATGGAGGGCATCGCAGCCCTCGTCACGCGGAGCATGGCCGACCTCAGGAGACAATTTGTTGGGGAGCTAGCCCGGCTCCGCCCTCCGGCGGGCGGTGCCGGGGCTCCCCCTCCCTCCGCACCCGCGAAGGGGGAGAAGGGGGCTGCGAAGAGCCAGCCCCAACCCCAGAAGAAGGGCCCGGAGCATAAGAGACTCACTTCATGTGAAGCTACCGAAGCGAACAGTGTACTATATGCGAACGGTGTGATAAAATAAAAGTGATATACAAAGACATAGAAGCAGACTATTAATTCCAATTCCAATAGCCGAAATCCATCAAAGGGATAGCACATAGTAGTCGACAATTTTTTTACAAGCATTACATTAGCAAGATCTCTGTTTGAGAAACACATATTTTTAACCGGTTCAATACACAGCAACAGAAAATATATTCCACCGTATCTCAAACAGAAATTACAAGTGGGCGAATATAAGTATTTCCGAAATCGGGAAATATTATTATTAGCATACAGAGAGAAAAAATCACAGTAAAAGAATGTGTAACTATTATCAACACATGGAGTAGCCGCAAATAAAACAACTGTAATCGAAGACGGAATCAACAGAGAGAAGTTGAAAAACCAGTAATCGTAGATGATCTAAGCGACGCTGATGTCGCTTCTCTACATGCATAGCTTGTATCACTGATTTTAAGATACACAACTAAAGATATCGTGACGTCATGTTCCCGCGAAATTTGTCGCCGCGTTTTTCAACTGTTTCAAAATTTAAAGAGACTACAGATTAACGGTCATTAAAGCGACAGCGTGGGCAGTGACACTGATACTGAGTTTTCAATTATATTGTATATCATTGTTACTATTATTATTGTTATTATTATTCTTATTATTACTATTCCTGCTATTGTTATTTTTTAAAAAGATATTTTATGAGGTTTTTTAAAAGTTTTCTCTAGCTTTTTTCAGATTCTTCCAATATTTATACTTATAGAGATGCCGCAACAGCAGAAGAAGATAGAAATTAAGTAAGTACAGAATTTTTTAAAATTGTTATTGAAAACAATAACTGTTTATACATTGGTGTTTTAATATTGTTTGCTTTAATTTAAGCAGTTTCTTTTTAACGTAATGTTTCTAAGATAAGATTGTAATTATCAAAATGTATCTTTAAAGAATCAGCAAGAAAAAATGCAGTGTGGGAGGATGCGGGAATCAAGATACAAGGATGTTTACCTTGCACGGGGAAACTCCCGAAAGGTCCCCCCACCCTAGGACAACCAAACTTCGGCTTTATAGTAATTGTGGGACGAGAAATCGAATGAGACCATTTTCAGAACTGGCAAATAAACCGTTCTCGAGATATATAGGGTATCCTAAAAGTTAATACAAGATAATACTTTACGACCCCTACAACTTTTGTTTTAGTCATTTTCCGTGGAAATGCGTTCTTATCGAGATAGTAGGGGGGTACCACACTTTTAGAATACCCTGTATATCTCGAGAACGGTTTATTTGCCAGTTCTGAAAATGGTCTCATTCGATTTCTCGTCCCTCAATTACTATAAATCCGAAGTTTGGTTGTCCTGGGGCGGGGGGGGGGGGGGCTTCCGGAAGTATACCCCCTTGCCCCCTGAAGAAAAGGACCAGGAGAGAATGATCCAGTGGGTGAAAGCATGTGACAACCCAATTCTGTCACTGCTTCCACCCGAAGAACTAAAATACCGGGTAGTCTGTAGCAGCCACTCCGAGAAAAAATACATTATGGTGAAGAAGGTGACAACGTCAGCAGTTCCAACACTGAACTTACCAGGTAATATTCTTACATAATTTGTACAGCGTATGTAGATAATTGTTAATGAAAATATGTATTACACAGTGTCAGAGGCTGCCTCTATTAAAATAGAGCAAGACACCCGGATGGAAATAACAGAAGAAGAAGGAGAACCTACTGTGCGTTCACCACAAGTTGGCGAGGCAGATTGTTTACTTTCTCACTCTGTTCCACCTCTCCTGCTCCCATGCGCTATGTCGTTATTGGTGTTACGACCAGCCGCCCAAACGTACGTTAATCGAATTCTTCCCACGATCGGACAAACATCGTGTTACGGCCACCCGCCTAAACGATCGATATTCGAACAATTGAACTCTTCACGACCGGACACCTAAACATCATATTACGACTACCTACTAAAGTATTCGATAAGACGCGTTCTCACGGACATCCCACCTTGTCAATCATCGGCCCCTTCTCCACCACCAACGACATTATAAAAGACCTTACCGGACATAAGCAGAGTCAGTCGGGATCATATTATAAAAATAAAGTGCTAACCCTTTAAAAGTGCTATTCATTTAAAAACCTGTGAACTTTCTACGTGACATTTTGGCGATCCTGCCAGGATCCATTCAACATCACGAAGAGAAACTTCCAAAGGGGGCTTTCTACGGAACTCCGGACGAAGGGACTACGAGTGCCACTCTGTCGTGATACGTAGGGATCCAACGAACCTAAGGTAAAAGCTGGCGTTTGAACATTACCGATTAAAACCACCCAGCATTTCTTTTCAAAACTCCGACCTATCCTCCTTATCTTCTGAGTCCTCAATATCTTCAACAATGACTGCCTCCGGACCTGCCGCACAAGGGAACGTGCTACGGCAACTCTTGGACAGGATGCAACGGATGGAAGAAGGAATCAATTAACAATTGACAACTCTAGGAGAAGAAAACCAAAATCGTGCAAAAGAAATCCAAAATATTGCAGAATAGCTGAAACTGGTCACCCTCACTGAAGACGCGTCTACTACTTCGAGGACCACCAGACGAAGCGGTGGAGATCAAGATAATCAACAAGAAGATGAAATGCATACGGCCCGACAACCACCCCAAAATTCAACAATCAAGCCAAACGAACTGATGAAAACAGTTGACGCCATTCGAACCATTGAGACCTTACGAGGACGAGATGATGTAGGAGTTGAAGATTTTATCAAATCAGTCAGGTATGCCAGGAGTAATTGTTCTGAGAAAACATTATTACTAAAATTAATTCTGATCGAAAAAATTACGGAAAATGCAAAAAGAAGTATTCGATACACGTCAATTGAACGTATGAAGAACTTTACGAAGTACTCCGTCAAAACGTTTCAATACCTAATACTATTAGTAGTTGCCGTAATAAGTTACAGCAAATACGGCAAGGAGCAACGGAAACAGTACAGTCTTATAACCTACGATTTAGACAACAACTCAACAAATTAATTTACGCCGTTCAAAATAAACACCAAAATCCAATTTCAAGAAGAATAGCTATAGAAGAAGAAGAAACAGAAGCTACTCGAACGTGTGTACTTAATCTCCGCAGGGACATAGGCATGCTCGTAATACCAAGTAAACCGAAATTATTAATAGAGGCACAAACAATGGCAGCCGACATGGAACTGTGGACTCGCGACGCGAATCGTGCCATGGAGCGTCGACAAGTACCATCCAGAATTCCTCCGCCTAAACAACAGGGGCAACGCCCAAATACATCAAGTGACCGACCAAACCACTCGATACCTTTGAAATATACAAAGTGCAGAAGATTAGGACACACCAGTGACAAGTGCTACGCTCGAAATTTTCAAGTAGCCAACCAGGGAAAAATTCCACCACCAAGAGTGAACAACCTCAATTTTCAAGAGAACAAAGTGACAGAAACAACATCCGAATCAACTGCACCACCGGAAAATTACTACAAATTTGCTGCAGAGTTCCAGGAATGTCGAGAATCGGAAGACTACTCGTGGACACAGGAGCAGGAATCAACATCCTCAAGCGATCAGTAGCCGAATGAATAGAGCCGACAGAAACCAAAACATTCTTTATGGGTAACGACAAACATACTACTCACGAGACGACTATAATTCAGATACAACAAATACCTCATACCTTTCACATAGTCCCTGATTCATTTCCTTTAATAGAAGACGGCATAATGGGCCTACCATTCTTAGAAAAATATAAATACGAAATCAATAACGAATCATTAAAAATTAACGACAAAATTATACCATTTCAGAAAACTACTCTTCACACACTGTCTCCGGGAAAAACAACAAAACGAACACAATATCTACACGGAAAGCCTGTTCAAATATGCTACATCAACACTAGTAAGCAAGACCATCAGATTACAAACGAAATAGAACCAGATGATAAAATCGATCAAATTAACAAATTTCCAAAAATTATTAGAACTAAACATATTGATCCAAGTTTACGAGACCCTTTAGAGAAAATCCTTATCAACTATTTTGACATTTTTAATTTAGAAACTGACTTACTTCCTTGAACATCCCTTACGGAACACACTATTACGTTAAAATTTGAAAAACCTATTAATATTAGAAGTTATAGACCATCTGAATGCCATAAGCAAGAAATCGAACCATCAGACTTTCCTTATAACGCGCTGGTTTGGGTAGTTCCGAAGAAATTGGATGCTTCAGGTAAACGTAAATGGAGAATAGTAATCGACTTCCGTAAACTCAATGAATTCACTCATTAAATTCTGGACCACCTAGTCAAAGCGAAATTTTTAGCGCGTTAAATCTTTCTTCAGGATTTCATCAGATCCCTATGAATAACAATTCTAAAAAATATACAGCCTTTTCTACACCACAAGGACATTTCCATTACAATAGAATGCCATTTGGTCTCAAAAATGCTCCAGCAACGTTTCAAAGAATGATGGACACGGCGCTTCGCGGTTTAATAGGAAAACATTGTTTTGTTTACTTAGACGATATTATCATCTTCGGGTCGAAGATACAAGAACATAATCAAAATTTAGCAATCGTATTCCAAAGGCTTAGAGATCTTAAACTTAAAATCCAACCCGACAAATGTGAATTCCTCAAACCGGAACTAGAATATTTAGGTCATGTAGTAACTGCGGAAGGAGTTAAACCAAATCCAAAAAAACTAAAAGCAATAAAAGACTTCAAACAACCTAGAGATTCTACAAATATAAAATCTTTTCTTGGACTAGCCGGATACTATAGAAAATTTATCCGTAACTTTTCAAAAATTGCAAAACCACTAACAGACTTAGTAAAAAAAGATGTCCCATTCCATTGGACAGACAAACAACAACTCGCTTTTGACACACTAAAACAAAAACTTTGCGAAGCACCAGTACTACAATACCCCGATTTTAATAAAACATTCACCCTAACAACAGACGCGTCAAATGAAGGATTAGGAGCAATTCTCTCTCAAGATGGTCATCCTTGTTGTTACATCTCCAGAACACTAAAACCTCCTGAAAAGAATTACAGTACAAGCGAGAAAGAGCTACTTGCAATAGTTTGGGCCACCAAAAGATTTAGACAATACCTATTAAGAAGAAAATTCATAATTCAGACTGATGGTTAAAGGATGTAAAAGATCCCTCTTCTAGACTCATGAGATGGTGATTGAGACTCGAAGAGTATCATTATGACATAGAATATAAAAAAGGTAAAAAAAATACCGCCGCAGACGCTCTTTCACGGCTGTACCCTATCACCTCACAAGAATCCAACCTTCCTATATCATCTCCAGAAGAAACGGAAGAAATCCCAACTGAATTTTCCCCAAATCCTGACTATTTTAACGAATATGAAAATTGGAAAATAGACATAACACCTGCACCATTAACACAAAAAATTAATCGACCACACTTCTACCAACTAACAAAGAAATTACTAGGTGACTACGACGAACAAACATGGATAAATAAATTAGCTGAACTAATTAACGACAATAGACATAAAATTACTTTCCCAATAGGAATAGGAGACCAGAAAATAACACCACTAGAAAAGGTTTACATTCAAATGATGATACGATTTCTTAGTACAAAATTTAGAAACATAAAAATTATATTCGGTTCAGAACCTCCGCGGGATTACACCCTGGAAGAAAAAGAAACAATCCTGAAGGAAAATCATAATGAAATAGTAGGACACTTAGGTATTAATCATACTGTAAAACGAATTCATCAATTAACAAAATACCTTGTCCTCGTTCCCCTCAAAAATCAGCAAGCCACTACAATTATCCCAGAATTATTGGATCATCATGTATACATATTTTCTGCACCTAGACAAATTTTAACTGATCAAGGAACAAATTTTGTTTGTAAGCTTATGGAAACGTTTGAACAGGCATTTAAAATCCAACATGTTAAAACGACCTCCTTCCATTCACAATCTAACGGTTCACTTGAAAGAACACACGCAACGATAAAAGATTTAATTCGTACATGTACAGCCGAAAGACAAAACAATTGGGACGAAAATCTTAAACTTATTTGTATGGGTTATAATACCTCAGTTCACGAATCGACAGGTTATACACCTTTTGAACTAACATTCGGACACAAAGCTAATCTACCCTCAACAATTTCTGCAACTCCTTCGATGACAAAAGAACAGTTATTTAAACTTTGGAAGAGACGACACGACACGTACATTTCTGAGGCAATAAAAACACTGAATAAAAACAAAGCTCGCTATAAACGGGATCAAGACAGAAAAATTATAAAATTACAGACTATATTCAAAATAGGTGATCGAGTTCTTCTACATAACGATCATAAACGAAATAAACTCGATCATGAATGGTTAGGACTTGCAGAAATAATACAGGCCTCTCCTCCAACGTATACTATTCATTTTCCGTCGGAGAATCGACAATTAAAGGTACATGGTAATCGATTAAAACTTTTTATTTCAGGCCGACGACCCTTACCCTCTTGTTCTACTTCATTGGAATAATCTACTGTAAATTACATACTGAACACATCGACAATTGTTACTTATATACTAATCAAGTATCTATATCTATTATTATTAATTCACACTACCTACTAAAACAACCCGAAGTTATTGCAGAATCGTTAGAAGGTCTATCAAAATATTGTAATAAATGCGCGTACAAAATAGAAATTCAAAACTTAGTAAAGGAACTCGTAACAATAAAAAAAATGATTGCTCAATTGAAATTAACGTTAAGAATTATTCATAGACGTGGTTTATTAAATATAGTTGGTTCAGCATCCAAATCTCTTTTCGGTACTCTAGATGAAAACGACTTAACGATAATTAACGAAAACATGGACAAACTATTTGACTTGAATAACAAATTAAAAATCATTGTTTCTAATCAATCAGCCCTTATTAAACAAGTATTAGACGATTCTCATATTCAATCTATCCATCAAATTCAAATAAAACTTGACGAACTCCAAGACAATGTACAAAACGAAGAAATAATCAGCTCTTTAATTATACACACAGAATTTGTCCTTTCCGAACTACATGTAAATCTCGATGAACTAATCAGCACGATTATACTAGGTAAACAAGGAATAATCAATCCACAGGTTGTAAAGCCACAACAATTTTTGGAAACATTTGATAAAATCATTAAAACCCACTTTCTTTATAATCATATTCAACCGACTCTCGAAAATTTTCAAACCGTACTTGATATTAGTAATTTAAAACTTTGGATCAACAATGGAAAAATTGTATATATAATAATAACTCCTATTTTGGATGATACAGAGTGGAAAGTCACTAAAATTTATCCAATTCCCTCAAAAAGAGACAAAATTTTTGTGGCTCCAGTAATCGAACATGAAATTATATTTACTACGCAAGAACAATATATTCCTACTGACTATAGATATATTCAAAAATTCTGTAAAAGGACGCCTTTAATTCATCTTCGTAAACTTAATCAACCCACGCATAGTAAATTAGGAACACAAGATTGTCAAATTGAGCTAGTTAACAACAAAAACAAAATTAACACGTGCCCATTCTCCGTATTCAAAATTATAGACGCTACTTTTATACCTCTTGAACAACCAAATGTGTATATATTAATACCAGATAAACCATTAACACTAGACATTCTCTGTGATAGACATGAAACACGAACTATACAAACCCCTAGTTTAATTAAAAGCGATGAACCTTGTACAATAACCTATGAAAACAATGTAATGAAAATTAGAGGCACCACCCAAGAAGTTACTTATGAAACTAAATTCAAAGAGTTCTCTTTCAACATTTCACAAAGTGATCTAAGACTATTAGAAAAAAACATTGATTTTACTCCAAAGGCTACTCCAAATTTCAACCAATACCGAACAACTTTAGGACAAATCAACAACCAAATAGATCAAATTCAAATCGAACACCGAATCAAAAACCTAAAAGAAATAGCATACTCTGTATTACAAATTATGGGATACATATCTATAGCCGTAATCACAATTTATACACTATACAAATGTAAACTACTTTCTCGATGTATACCATCCACATTTATCTTTAATATCTGTTGTCCCACTGCGACTGCAAATCAAGAACAACAAAATACTACACTCCCACCAACAACATCAGCGCCAATCTACGACGAACGTACCAGTTCATCAACCAAAGATTTGCTACCTGCAATAGAAGAAAACATCGTTCATATTCAACCAGCCCGGAAAATTGTACGTTTTGTGAGACCAAAACAAGTCTAAGGAGGGGGGAGTGTTACGACCAGCCGCCTAAACGTACGTTAATCGAATTCTTCCCACGATCGGACAAACATCGTGTTACGGCCACCCGCCTAAACGATCGATATTCGAACAATTGAACTCCTCACGACCGGACACCTAAACATCATATTACGACCACCTACTTAAGGGCACAGACTCCTTCGAGGCCTCCTCCGAATCGATATAAGCGCCATTGGAAAGAATCGGCCAATCATGAAAACACTTAATTGAGAAATTTGACATTTGACGGTGTGACATCTAACATCATTATGCAGAATAAGAAACGAAAGTGAGGTGGCGTAGTTGTCGAATCACATCATTTGAGAGATCTGTCGCGGTGTTGCCACATCTGTGACAATCCTGACCATCTAGCAAAATGAATTCACTCGAGCCAAGCGAGATTTTAATTCCAGGCGGACATAGAAAAGGACAGCGCGATAGAAAGAGAAGGAGTATCATGAATGAAACAACGTAGTACCGATCGGCAGAAATACATATGTTCGAGTCACACGCGACGACAGATTCGATGAGACTCTGTAATACACATAACGTACGCGACTATAAAACTTATACGAATAAAAACTACATGGCATTAATAATTTGAGAAAAGGAATGGAAAATAAACAGATGTAAATTGATCTATATATACAATTTATTCATTTAAATATTATCAATATAGGTATATAAATAATAATTAGACGGCCGCCCGTCGCCTGCTGCCCACTGCTCGCTTCTGCCTCTTCTTTCTCCGCGACGTCTGCATCGTCGATTACCATGACAGCCATCCCAGTCATGGCTATGGTATCGAATTTTTTTAATCTGAAATATAATAATGGCTACTGTTGTAGACATAATTTCCATTTCATGAAAAATCTAATTCTGCCACATTTCTTACATAGAAGAATCAACGCTTTTACTTACTTGCGACGTTGACGGCCTCGGATTCTCCTTTCTCTTCCCTTTTATCCGACTTCGTTCCTTAGACCTCTTTCTCCTGTTTCTTCTATCCTCTTTCTTTTCTTCTTCTTCTTCCTCGTCCATCTGTGAAGAAAGCAATTTATGTATAGATAACGTAATATTAATTATGTAAGATTATACTTGCCGATTATACGTGATCAAACAGCATATTCGCAGTCCATTTGTCCTGTTAGGTAATGCTTTCTTGAATATACCTATATATAATTTTTTAATTTATTTCGAGAAGAGGAAAATGCTGTTTTTAATTTCTCAACGACAAAAATGTTCATGCAAAGATGAATGAAGATGAATGAAGATAAATATTGAAAAAAGAAAAAGTTAATGGAAATAGATGATATAGGACATTAATAATTTCATGAAGGGAATAAGAAAAAAATTGTTTCAGCTGAAAAAATAAATTTTGAGTCCAACGCTCGCTTCGCTCCAAAAAACCTCTTCTCGGGAATCCTTTCTTCCAAAATCTGTAACAAATTAAGAAATATAGTATAGCATCGCGTAACTCACGAGATCGTATGATCCGCGAGTACAATTGCTATTTCATGCAATTGTGAACCACCAACAGAGTCAGTGTTACTACACTTTACAGTGCAGTGCGACGCCGGACAGTAACAGTATTTTTTATTACTGTCCGCATAAGACCTTTTTTGACTTTTCAAAGGTCACTATTTTAAAATGTGTATATCGGCGTCGAACAACTCGCGAGATCGTATGATCCGCGAGTACAATTGCTATTTCATGCAATTGTGAACCACCAACAGAGTCAGTGTTACTGCACTTTACAGTGCAGTGCGACGCCGGACAGTAGCAATATTCGTGCTACTTTCTGAGAGAGACCTTTTGCGCTTTTCCAAGCTTGCTCTCTCCTCTGTTATAAATTGAGGCTCCCGAATGGGCATTCCTCTATTGTACCGGCTATCTATTAATTCGGGTAACATGCACAATAAATAAAATTGAATTAATTTTGGCTCCATGTTCTTTTGCCAAAAATTATCGTCTCTATCGACTCTAATGTACTTTAACCCTTTTCGGGTCCAAATACAAATTAAGCAATATTTTCTACCTGTGACATGTAATTGTCCTTGTACTTGGTAGTAATAGTAGTGGTTCCTGTTCAATTCATTTCCTTCTGCGTCTGCAAATATACGCCGAATAACTGCAACACTTTTGATTGCCTCCTCCGGCAATAAATTCTCCGCCGTTTTCGGACATTTGATTTCCACAATGCCCTCTTCGTCTATAAGTCCATCTGGCGAAGCTCCTAAGAACGGGATGGCACTATCAATAAATAATCCACATTCTTTAATTTCAACACCAATGCACACACTTAGTTGTTCACGTGCGAATTTTTCGCATTCCTGTCCATATTGTACTGCAGGTGCACTAATCAGTCGTGGATACACTAACGACTTCACTGAATTTCCACAGAGCGTGCCAATTCGACAACGGCATATTCGTCCGAAATTTGAGGCCGTCAATAATTTAGATTTGTAATTCAACCATCTAGGATTTTTCGCTTGACCGATGGTTTCTTCTTCAATGGTATCTCTTCTATTTTGCCAAATCTGTAACATATCCTTATGTTTTTTTTGCTCTAATTCATAAATATTGTTAGCCATATCCGGCTTTTCAGCATTTGGTCCGTAATTGGAATCCTTTTCAGAACGGAATTGTTTCCGCACGGGCTTTGTAATTTTTTTTTCCTTTCTCTTTTCACTGTATTTCTCATTTTCTTTCTTCCTTCTATTTTCTATTTTGCGTAAAATAACGGGCAGTTCCTTGTTCATCGCCGTATTCAGACGCGACAACACTTGTTTTGTGTTATACTGTAGGACAGCAGCAGCACATCTTCCCGTGTAAGATCCCCTCTCGCCGAAATTCAATCTTTTTCCTCCTGTATATTTTGCGATGATTCCGTTGAAACTTTCTACGGCATTATTGTTGCTGTTATACAGCAAACTCTCAGCATGCGCCAACAGAGGTCGAAGTATATCTTTGATTTGTTCGTACACTCCCATCTTCATCAATTCGGGAACAATGTTCTTTTCATCTTTTTTACTCGTTCCATCGCAGAAGTATTGTAGTTTTGAACAATCTGCGTGTTCACCAAAAACATGGCTAGGAACATTGTGTATGTCGGCATACAAATTCTTAATTTTTTCAGCGGTTGTTACTTGCTGACTGTATCTGTACTCTGCGGCTTTTACTATGTCCGCACGCATTCGCCGAATGCTGCTTTCAACGATTCTTCTGAATGGACCAGGTGTTGTCATCTTTACAACTTCTTTCATTTTTCTGCAAAAGTTTCGCAATAAATGATTCGTGCATTCAATTTTTTTTACACGAATCTGTGCTTTATATGGATCTGCATCTATAATTTTTTTATAAACGCTGCTGTCCCCATCAGCAATCAGTGTTGAATAAATCAGCACACGTTTTTCTACGCTGGTCTTGAAGCCTTCGACTATAGCGTCACTTTCCATAGCCGTTGATGCTTGGCTTGCGCTCCAATTTTTAAAACAGGTGTGCTTTCGTGGCTCTTCTTTCTTTTTCGCAGCACATCGACAAATCCTGCACACCTTGTTTCTCACACCAATAAATAAAACTTTCTTCGTGTGATATCCAATTATAACGCCGACTCCAGACGCGGAATTGTACGTTCCAGTCCGGTATGATCGTTTCATCCAGCTTCCATCGGCCACAACGGGGATGTGAGGGATTCCACATCCGGAAACAATATCGCCTCTTTCAATGGCCAAGCGTTTTTCTTCCTCTGCCGCTGTTACCATTTCTTCTTCTGCAGCAACAATTAATGTTTTCACTATTTCATCGTGATGTTTTCTAAATTCTTTCTTCGACATGGAGGGTATGTTCATCGCTGCAAGGAACTCTTCCATTTGGGCATAACTGCCTCCATTCACAATTGTTCCAGCAACGGCACACTGGTTTGTTTCCATGTGATTGCTTTCGTCAGGTTCACTGTGGATTTCACCTGTATATTTGCACATATCGCATATTACACTGAGGGTGGTCCTCAGACCCGACCGTTTCATGCCGGTTATTTTCAGGTGTCTAATTCCACAGTCTTCCCTGTTTTTAGCATGGTCACCTATTTTTTGAAATTCGGCAAAGATGTGCTGCATGTCCACGATACTCAAGCCACTTGGTAGACAGAATTGTTCTTCAGGCTCGTTCGTTACAACTTTCTGTATCATCAATTCCTCATTTTCTGAATTTGTGCCTTCCATATTTATCCCATCTTCAGCATTGTTTGTTTCTTCAATTTCAAACAATTCATTCGTCGTTTCTTCAAAAATTTCTTTACAATTTGCCGTATTCTGAAGGGCTAACCGCCGCCTTCTTTCGCGGCATGCTCTTTTTTTCGAGTATCTTCTCGTATGAACTGTTAATTTTGGCCGCCGACTTGTATTTGCCATCACACATTGCTGTTCGCATTCATTTCTCCTATCTTCAATCACTTCAATCGTGAAAACATTTTCACTATCACTCATTGTCACTATCACACAACAATATTCACCTATCACTTTGATCACTACACACTTTCAAAGCTTTGAAATAAATTCAATGATGTTATCTATTTCTTGCTTCGAAAGCAACTGTCGCGAAAACGTAAAATGCACTACGGAGAAACATAGGGCACCGTGGTGGGGAGTGTTTATGAGGACTACGAAAAATAAACAACAACGACATCAATATTTATTTTAAAAAAAAGTTTTCAACTTGTATTCATTTATAATATTATGATTTTAAATTATTAAAAAAATATATAACATGAAAATAAAAATTCAATACGTAAAATTAGAAATTAGAAAAGGGTCTATTTTATAAAACAGTGAACACGGTCCTGATCCCCACCAACATTCGAGTGGTTTCAGCATCAACGACAAAAGACAATCAAAAGACAAGATGTCAGACCAGGAGGTGCGTATAATCGGCCAGTGAAATATTATATCATTAATATTACGTTATTTATATATAAATTACTTTCTTTATAGATGCAGATAGATGAAGAAAAAAAAGAGGAAAGAAAAGAAGAAAAGGAAAAAGAAGAACAAAAGGAAGCAAAACAAGAAGAAAAAAAGGAGAGCAAGAAGGAGAAGGCGTCGACGTCGCAAGTAAGTAAAAACGTTGATTTATCTATGTAATGAATGTGGCAGAATTAGATTTTCGTGAAACGGAAATCATTTCTACAATAGTAGCAAATGAATTTCCACGATTATTTTTGGTTTTTTAATAATGTCACAATCTTACATAATGGAATATATAGTCCGCTACAATTATATTAAAATTCATTATTATATTTCAGATCAAGAAGATGTTAAAAAAAATTTTATACAGCGGCGGCCGCGGCGGCCGCGGCGGCTATCGCGGTGGTCACGGCGGCTATCGCGGTGGCAGGCGCCGAGGGCGACGAGGAGGCCGTCGTGGAGGAGGAGGAGAATACGTTTTTAATTTTTATAAATAAATAAAAAATTTCAAGAAATTACACATCTGTTTATTTTTTATTCCCTTCGTAGCGGATCTCCGGCGAATAATTGCATCAGACTCGCGGGTGAGAATATTCGCGACGAGACAGACAAAACCGATGTCATTCTGTGCGACAAAACACAGTCCGTCTCGCCATCTTGCTCTCTCACTCGCACTCGCACTCGCACGTATTACGCCGTCCGCGCGATCAGTTGTCACCGGCGAGCATCGGCCGCCGATTATTTGTTTTATATTTATAGGACGCGTTTAGAATTAATGTAAGAGTTACTCAATAATTGTTGCATTCTCACTACCTCCGCTTCACCTTCTTGAAATTAATAATGTCCTGTAGTTCTCATTCCTATAAGTTTTATGGTCGCGTACGTTATGTGTATTATTTTGTAAAATATTGCGAAATAAGCAAGTTTTATAATTCATTCTTCTGGCATATCTTTAATTGCATTGTTAAAAAAACATGATTATAAATATGAATTAAACAGTTTTATGGTTGCACACATTAATATATGTATTGTTTCATTCTCGGACCTCTTTCTCGGCTCGAGCTGATGATTCGATTTGTAACAGATGTGAACAGTACGTTGCGGCAACTATGCCTTACTTGTGGCTATATTCGCGTAGCCGTTGGTGGTGTCAAATTAGAATTTACATTTATCGACTGATTTGTGTTTTTATCGACCCTGATGATAACGTGGTCAAATATACCATCAATGTCTCTGACGGAAAATCATTGAACTATTCTTATGTCTATTTTACGTCTGATGCGTGCAAATCGTAGAATCGATTTTACGTCTTCCAGAAGTGATAAATTGTGAAAAATCGAATTTCAGTGATATTGTGCTAGTTTAAGGAAAGTCGGTCTGGTGTGCTGTCGGTGAAAAAACCATTAAATCGTCCAATATTTGCTAAAATGCAGCCGAACGCAGCATTCGGCAGCCATGTTGTTTGCTTACAACAGCGTCTGTCTCAATCTTACAATTTCGAAAATACGGTTTTTCTCAACGAATGGTGTTTATTAGCGTTCAAGCGGACCAGACCGACCTGTACCGAAGTCTACCCGTGTGTGCTGTACTCGCGAAAATTTTATTTATGCAATTATCAAGACGAAAAATCGATTCTACGAAATTGAATGTCTCTCTCGCGCATGGCGTATACGTGCATGCTTTCCGTTGATTGTGTGAGTGCACGCATACAGGTCATGGCACAAGGAGTCTGTGCCCTTAAGTATTCGATAAGACGCGTTCTCACGGACATCCCACCTTGTCAATCATCGGCACCTTCTCCACCACCAACGACATTATAAAAGACCTTACCGGACATAAGCAGAGTCAGTCGGAATCATATTATAAAAATAAAGTGCTAAACCTTTAAAAGTGCTATTCATTTAAAAACCTGTGAACTTTCTACGTGACATTGGCTACGGCCAGTGTCAAAGGACGACGACGAGCATATCGGGACAAAGTGAAATAGAATGATTTGCCGAGTCCTAGCGGAAATAGATAGAAAGTAAGAAATTGTATCTTTTTATAGCTGACACTTTAATTGGGAGGTTATGCAAATGCTGTGAAATCATTCTATTTCACTCTGTCCCGATATGTTCGCCGTCAACCTTTGTCTCTGGCCTCAGCTAATAAGGAACATGCGTGTGGTAGCTAGAGAGGTGGAATAGAGTGAGAGCATAATAAGTTTTCAGTTATACCTGTATACTGAAAATACATAATAACAGTTCTAGCATGAAATGTATCTATAATGTTATTTAACTTTGTTCTTACAGGCAAACCTGACTGAACCGGGGGAATGGACAATAAGAGTGGCATCGTGGGACATGTGGAATCACAGCACTTCCTGGACCATCCAGAGGTTAGTCTGTAGTACCATAAACGAATATTACTTTTGGTTTTACTATCTTTCTTAGTTGTAGACTGGTATGTTTAACAAATATTCTTCGGTTGTTTGTAGAATACAGACCCCACTCTGACAGTAGAGAAAAAGCTCTACGCTGACTTGCTTAGGCAAAGATAGAGAGCAAGAGTAAGATAATCCTTATTTTTCAGTAGCGACGTACGAGACTCTTCAGATCTGTGGACACCCTACTCATGGTCCGCAACGTGTTAATCAGGTGTTAGTATTGAGACCATATTCAAGTACAAAGAGCTAGCGAGGAGCGGAGCTCCCTGAAACGGCCTGTACTAACATTGCTCTGGCTAGACCAGAAACCGATTGCGACCTGTAGGCTAGAGTCCGCTCGTGTCTGAGGATACCGTACAAGTTACTGATGATAATTTCCAATACTTAGCGTGGTTGGCAATTATTCAGAGTGTTGGCTGTATCCATAGTCTGTCTAAGCCGCGTACTAATACATACTAATACTATATACAGTAAAACCTGGATAAATGCAACCAAGATTGGGACCCAGTGGTTGCATTTATCCAAGCGAGGTGTCGAATCTCGGGTTACACGCGACGACCAGCCAAGCGTGAACGTAGAAAGGGACAGACAGTGGCAGAAAGAGAGAGGTCCGATGATGAAAGGAAAGAGCCGAAACGTATCGGTGTGACTAATACTAATTCAACTATAAAACTTTTTTATTTTTGACTTGTTTTTAATGAAACTTTTACCAGCGGATTGGTGACATTTTTCTTATTAAAATGATACCAAACACGATATAGTTTGAATTATAATTACTTGCTAAAATTGATGTTAAAGGTTGGCGAAAAGCAACAGAGATCGAAATCAAAACCAGTCGCGGTGTCGGCTCTGGTTTCAAAGGTTTCATTTATCCGGGCAAGGTGGCGATTCTGGGCATTTAATGTTGCATTTATCGAAGCGAGGTGTCGATTCTGGGCATTTAATGTTGCATTTATCCAAGCGAGGTGTCGATTCTGGGCATTTAATGTTGCATTTATCCAAGCGTGGTGTCGATTCTGAGTCCGTACACATGTTTTGTATTCAGCTGACATGCCGATTCTGTGTCCGTACACATCTTTTGTATTCAGCCGACATCATTTATATTCAGTCGTGGTGTCAATTCTATGTTGTTTATTCTATTACTATTGTTTATAAATATTGTTGCGACGGTGAGAAGTTTCCGCTCTTTCGATGCATCGACTGCTTCTTGATGTATCGAAAGAGCCATCGACTGCTCCATCCGAAGCTGTCAACGAATCACGATGTGAAGCTATTCCAAGTTTCGAGCGGAAACACGTCACCGGATGCTTGAGGTCTCTTAGACAACCGCGCGGCTTTTGATAATCAGAATGTTTCGGGAACCCGACCTGTACGGATCTATTGCTTAAGAACTCCTTTGTAATCGAAATATAGACAGTCTAGTTTGCTTCGTCTCTATTTATTTTACGATGGAAAGTGTTAGCTCCACTCCCCGGCGCAACATTGGCGCAGTCGGTAGGACAATTAGAACCCGGTCTTCAGCCGGGGATGAGGTTTCTCCCGAAACTTTGGAGACACTTTTCGAGGGCCTGCAAAGGAACATCTCCATGCAGTTTAGGGAGCAGCAGCGCGATTTTAATGCTCGTTGGGAAAAGGAGCGCTCTCGCGCAGAAGAGAAACAGCAAGAGGAAAGAACGGCTTCTTCAGCAATTCAGAAGGCGTTGGAAGAACGGATGGCAGCGATGGAAAGCAGTTATCAGGTTTTATCGTCCAATTTTCAACTATTTTTAGAAAAGTTTTCGGCCACGGCAGTCCGTGATGGGGATCGCGAGGCCCTTCTTGTTAATCCTTCCACTTCTGCTGGTCTCGCGATACCCCAGCCTTCACCTCCGGTCTCTCAACAGGGAGTGTCTGGTGTGTCGCGGAACGTTTCCGATTTAGGCTACGTTCTGAAACCACCAAAGTTTGAAGGTAAAACTAACTGGGAGGAGTTTAAACTCCAGTTTGAGGCGATTGCAGGGGCAAATCGTTGGGATGAGCCAAGGAAGGCCTTGGCCTTGGTTGCATCACTCGAGGGACCGGCGCGGAGTATTTTGACTTCTCTTTCCGTTGAAAAACAGACTGATTTTCCCGCGTTAATTTCGGCCCTTGCGTTCCGTTATGGAACGAAAAATTTTGAGAACCTTAATTATGTGAAATTCCAAAATTATAAGCAACGGAAAGGGGAATCTATTTCCGATCTAGCCACGGAGATTGAGAGGCTGGCACAGGCCGCTTTTTGCGAATGCCCTTTAGAAATTAGAGACAAGCTTGCCGCCTCACAATTTGTTTCCTCACTGGCTAATGAGGAAATGAAACGGATGCTGAGGCTCGGGGGTTTCACATCTCTCAGGGCTGCTGTTATCAGGGCTCTGGAGATTGAAGCAGTCGAGTCAATGGCTAATACATCCGATATAAAAAAAGAAACATTTTCTAAACCGTTTTATTCTTCGGAGAGGGTTTCCGGAAGGAGAGAAATGAGAAGACCGGCAAAACGGAAGCTTGAAAAACAGGAGATAGAATGCTGGAATTGCAAGGAGAAGGGTCATATGTGGCGGAATTGCCCGAAAAAGAGAAAAGAAGAGTTTTCAACGAAGAAGGGAAACGGGAAGAAGTCGGCGTAGAGGGGCATCCTCCGGCTTCACCTTTGTCCGCCCCCGTCGTACGAAGAGTTGCCGGAAATGTTTTGTCCTGCGTCGAGGGATTCGTCGCAGAAAAGAAGTGCCCCATAATACTTGACACGGGTTCAAGTTTAAATCTACTGGATGTAAAGAAGTTTGGAAGTAATAACGAATTTGGCGCGGTGGGAACGGAAAAACTCTTTGATCCCCAAATTTTCTCCATCTCTGGGGAAAAATTACCGATTTATGGAAAGCAGCGATCCTTGGTAACAATCGGGACTCTGAGCACCGAAGAAGATTTCCTCCTTATCGATATGGCAGAACAGTGTATTCTGGGAACGAATTTCCTCAATAAGCATTCTTGTCTGCTGGACTTTATCTTGGGAAAGCTTTGTATAAAACACCATGGTGAAGTTGATTTTCTAAGAAGTAATTTGATAAAAAAACCGTTGGCATTTGGCACAAGAAGGGAAGAGGATTCCGTTCCGGAGTATCTTCAAGAATTGTACATACGCAGCGGAAAAGATTTGAATGAAGAGCAACGGTTTACATTTAGGAATTTGCTTCTTGAATTTAAAGACATTTTTGCCAAAAATTCGGAAGAAGTAGGAAAATGTAGTGTAGTCCAGCATAAAATTGACACGGGAACTTGTTCGCCGATTAAACAACCCCCACGACGTTTACCGTTACACCGCCGAGATGAAGTTGAGGAACTTCTTACGAAAATGGAACGGCAATTGTCCTGGTCAAGAAGAAGGACGGGAGTACCAGGTTTTGTGTGGATTATCGTCGTCTCAACGAGGTTACAAAAAAGGATTCATATCCGTTGCCAAGGATCGAGGATACTCTGGATGCGGTGGCCGGTTCAACGTGGTTCACGACGCTGGATTTACAAAGTGGATATTGGCAGATCTTAGTTGATGATGAAGATAAGGAGAAGACCGCCTTTTGCGTTGGCACAGGACTATGGCAATTTAAAGTCATGCCCTTCGGACTTTGTAACGCTCCAGCTACTTTCGAGCGTTTGATGGAAAATGTTTTACAAGGATTGAACTGGAAGATTTGTCTTGTTTATTTGGACGACGTAATCATTTTTGCGAAAAATTTCGATCAAGAGATTGAGCATATAAAAGTTGTATTCTCCCGCTTGCGCGACGCCAAACTTCTACTGAGCCCGAAGAAATGTAATTTCTTTTGCCGGGAGGTCAGGTATTTGGGGCACATAGTCTCTGAGGATGGAGTGAAGACGGATCCGGAGAAGATTTCAGCGGTACAGAATTGGCCGATTCCGAAGAACAGGACTGAACTGCGAAGTTTCCTGGGTCTCTGCTCCTACTATAGGAAATTTGTGAAGGGTTTCTCTTCCATTGCGAAACCTTTACATCGTCTGACTGAAGACAAAGTGCTTTTCCGTTGGTCAGAAGAATGCCAAGGTGCTTTTGAAGAATTGAAGAGACATCTTGTGGAAGCTCCAATTCTAGCCTATCCACAACATGAAACGGATTTCATTCTTGATACGGATGCGTCAAATGATGCAATTGGAGCAGTCCTCTCTCAGTTCCAGGAAGGACAAGAGAAGGTTATAGCATTTTTCTCTAAAACATTAGGGAAGGCTGAGAGGAATTATTGTGTGACTAGAAGAGAGTTGTTGGCTATTGTAAAATCCATAGAACATTTTCATCATTATCTTTATGGACGAAGATTTCTGATAAGAACTGATCACGCTTCTTTGAGATGGCTACTCTCTTTCAAGAATCCCGAAGGGCAGACTGCGAGGTGGATTGAACGTTTGCAAGAGTATGATTTTGAAATTAAGCATCGAGAGGGAAAGAATCACGGAAATGCAGACAGTCTTTCGAGAAGACCCTGTGAAACTGCACAATGCAAGCCTTGTACTCGTCTGGAGGAAAAGGAACAGAAAAAGGGAAATCACATCCTCAGAACGGTTTGTAAACCTGAGAATTTTGAAGAATGGATAGAAGATCAACAGAAAGACGAGGATATAGGTTTTATTTACGAAAGAAAGAGGGAAGGTCATAAACCGGATTGGCAGGAGATTTCCGCTCTTTCTTCTGGGGCAAAGTTTCTCTGGGCACTTTGGGACTCTTTGGAAATTCATCAGGATTTGTTGTTTCGAAGATGGGAGTCCGTTGATGGAAATGAAGTGGATAGACTATT
Source organism: Osmia lignaria lignaria (assembly GCF_051020975.1). NCBI lineage: Eukaryota > Metazoa > Arthropoda > Insecta > Hymenoptera > Megachilidae > Osmia > Osmia lignaria. The sequence goes on from NC_135039.1 coordinate 5,517,412, forward strand.
GATTGTACCGAAGAGTAAAGTCGAAGAGGTTCTTCAGGAATGCCACAATGCGTCGTCTGGAGGACATTTCGGAATACGTAAGACCCTGGCCAAGGTTCGACGGCGGTTTTTCTGGCTTAATCACCGAAGAGATGTGGAAGATTGGTGTCGACGATGTCATCGTTGTACGGCGAAGAAAGGTCCTTCGGGGAAGGGAAGAGGACTCATGAAGGTCTACAACGTAGGGGCACCTTTCGAGAGGATCGCGCTCGACGTTGTTGGTCCCTTACCAAGGTCTTCTTCTGGAAACAAGTACGCGCTGGTTGTGGTGGATTATTTCACGAAGTGGCCAGAGGTGGTTCCGCTTCCGAACCAGCAAGCGACGACAATTTCCACGGCCCTGATGAGGGAGGTGATAAGTCGACATGGAGTACCGTTGGAGCTTCATTCTGATCAGGGTCGCAATTTTGAGTCACCTGTCTTTAAAGAGTTGATGAAGATGTTGGGGATAAAGAAAACGAGAACAACTCCCTTGCACCCTCAGTCAGATGGACTCGTAGAACGGTTGATACGGACCTTGATGCAGTATTTATCCCAATTTGTGGCGGAACATCAAAAAGATTGGGATGAGTGGATTCCGACATTTTTATTGGCCTATCGTTCTTCTCGACATGAAATTACTCAGAATAGTCCTTCAATGCTTCTGATGGGGCGTGAGTTACGTTTGCCTTTGGATCTGCTCAGAGGAACTATTGCCTTGGATCATAAAGAAGAAACTGTTTACATCGAGGAAACCAGAAAGAAGATTGAAGAGATTCACAAATTCGTTCGTCATCGTATGCGAATTTGTGCGGAAAAGACAAAATCCTGGTATGATTCTTTTGCGAGACCAATTTCCTTTATTCCTGGGGACAAGGTGTGGTTTTACAATCCCCGAAGAACGAAGGGAAAATGTCCCAAACTCCAGTTTGATTGGGAAGGACCCTACGAAGTAATGAACCGGTTAAATGAACTAATCTATCGCATATTTCACTCCCCAAAGTCCAAACCTAAGGTGGTTCACGTGAATCGTTTGGCCCCTTATGAACATTCACGGGGAAGTATCACCTAAGAAGGAAAGGATCTAGATTAGAAGACTGAGGAGGGTGTTTCTGACGTCTTCGTCCAAGAAGAAGACGCTTCGTCGGACAGAGCCAGGGTGAGGTTTCTTTCAGCCACGGTAAACTTGCTGGCTACGCGTGTCTAAACGATGGAGGCAGTGTTGTTCTCCTCGGAGGAGGAGGGCTTCCCCTCAGCCGGTGTCCCGTTTATTTTTAATTTTTGTATTCGGGGTTCTGGTCATCGGACTGCGTAGTTGTGGTATGCTCCGGACCACCAGACCATCGAGGAAAGATTTTGCTTGATGGCTGGGGAGCATCCCCCGGTGGAGTGGACCCGTCGGACTGGGGGTTTCTTCATCCGAGAAGACTTTGAGAGGAAGGCGTGAAGGCCCTGAGAATCAAGAGGAAGGGCGAAGAACAGTCAGGACCTCCTCGAAGAAAGAAGAAATCTAAGAAGAATTAGAAAATTTGAGCGCATTCTAAGATGACCTGTGCACACTGAACCGGCGTCTTGCTCAGGGTTTTTGAGTGGTTTTCCCCTGGGACGAAGGACAAATGTCAAGACGTTAGCTGCCTGTTGGGGCCACTTAGGTAAATGTTACGTCTTTGGTTTTTACCTCCTTTCAGGCAGAGGTATTAGAGAAGAGGTTAGCAGCCATGAGAGACTGACAGCACGAGGTTAGAGACCATAGCTTGAATTGGCTCGATGAGCGGCTTTACATGAAGATGGTCACAAGGATGAAGATGGTCGCGGTCGGGACGACCGCTTATTGAAGGAGGGGAGCAATGTTGCGACGGTGAGAAGTTTCCGCTCTTTCGATGCATCGACTGCTTCTTGATGTATCGAAAGAGCCATCGACTGCTCCATCCGAAGCTGTCAACGAATCACGATGTGAAGCTATTCCAAGTTTCGAGCGGAAACACGTCACCGGATGCTTGAGGTCTCTTAGACAACCGCGCGGCTTTTGATAATCAGAATGTTTCGGGAACCCGACCTGTACGGATCTATTGCTTAAGAACTCCTTTGTAATCGAAATATAGACAGTCTAGTTTGCTTCGTCTCTATTTATTTTACGATGGAAAGTGTTAGCTCCACTCCCCGGCGCAACAATATAATTCAAATTATATCATGTTTGGTGTCATTTTAATCAGATAAATCTCACAAATGCGTTAGTAAAAGTTTCGTTAAGAAAAAGTTAAAAATAAAAAAAGTTTATCGTTCAATTAGTATTAGTCACACCGATATTACAGTCGGATCATATTACACGGTTTTCTCGTCGAGCGGCTCGGTTCGTCTAGGGGGATCCCCCTAAGTGGAGGGGATAGCGATGTTGCACTTATCCAAGCATTCTTTCGTTGCATTTATCCAGGTTTTACTGTATTTCCTACTGTATTTTTCATCTAGGGCGTACTCATCGTAATTTCTTATTGTATCTCTTATCTAGCCCGTACACACTGTAATACTAGCATTATTATTTTCTTTTATTTTCTTGAGAAACCATATTTAGTTATCTAGCTAAGATCAATTTCTACTTACTTGAATAAACCAGTAGTTTAGCACATTAATGTTTGGATTTTACTGCTTAACCGCGTACCACACGAACCTATAATCCCTATTACTGAATACGAGTCGCCTTCTGAGGGAACCGCTCTCCCTATACGTCGGTGTAGTGACGTACCTATTCTGGGATGTTACACAACGCAAGACCAATTCGCATAACAACCAACCACAGGAAAAAAAGAATAAAAAACATTAGCCTGACATCGTTTAAAATCTGAATAATTTTTCGCTAAAAAATTATATAAGAATCTTTGCTGAATCACAAAAGGATCATTGTGGCGAAATTGGTTAACGTGCGAGGTCCATTTGAACACTTGATAATTAAAACTTAATTCCGAGGTTTTCACGTTCGTAACCAATTCGACATCTTCTTTTGAAATATATTTTAACTAACTTCTTCTTGACCGACACGGTTGACAATCAATACACGTATCCGAAAACAATGCCACCAAATATTCACGCAAATTGTCAACATAAACACAATCATTAAATTCCAAAAATGCATGTAAATGAAAACTTACTCGAGTAGACGTCGTGTTCTTCTCAATACAAACACAGAACGACAACAAGTTGTCGAAACGAGAAGATGAGCCATTGCATAATGCAGGTATGAGTTTATATATTACTGGATATTAGTATTAAATATGCATGAGTCATTTAAAGAGAACTTTTTTTAAGTCTTTTGTACATTTACAGATTGTGCTGTCCCTGGAAGAGAGTATCAGTGATCACAAGCCCAGAAAGGTTAGAAAGGTACGACATAAGTATTCAAATATTAGATTAAGTAATCATAAGTGCAGGACAAGACTGCAAAGAATATTCAATAAATAAAAAAATGGTTGAAGCTATTAACTAAAACCGGTGCAATTTAGTTAATTCCATTAAACATTCCTTGTCGCATCCATATCATAAAACGAGAGAAATGTATACAATTTTTTTTCTTACTGAAACGAAATTGTTGATATTCAACTCTTTTTCTTTATCATTTGTACATGTTGCTGGCCATGTATGAAAAGCAAACACTATACAGAATGCCTATGCAATATCAATCGAAAGTTGATACAATATTAAAATAATTCGGATATTTTATACTTTGCTCAAAAACGTCAGGCATTCTATACACTGCTTGCTTGTCATACAATGCTGCTAATGTACACAACTGAAATTTTTACTTTATGTATTTCTTAAGCCCTGTCCAGACTGGCAGACAATTGTCCAGAGACATGTGTCCGCATACAGTCTTCGAACACTGTCTGCGGACAATTCACGAATGTTAAAAGACAAATGCATTCCGCGGACAGTCCATGGGTAAGTATTTTGTTTTCCGTTTCCAGAGAAAACAACAGACAATATCTGCAGACAAATAATAAATAAATTTGCAGAAACAGTTCATTCGTGTTCATTTCGTATTCAATTCAATTTGTGTTCAATATTTTTCAGTATTTCATATTATTTTTAATCTGTGTATATTATTTATTTTCTATTATTATTTAATACGTGGTCAAATGACAAAGTTTTATCATTTATTGAAGATATTCATTCAAATGAATGCTTATGGAATGTAAGAAGTTGTGATTATCGCAATAGAAATAAAAAAAATGATGTGATGTATTTATCCACAAAATACGACATTGGTCTTAATCATGTTGAAAAAAAAATATCAAACCTGAAGTGCCAATTTCGAAGGGAACATAAGAAACTTTCAAATAATAGGAAAAGCGGTTCATCGCCGAAAAAACCTTCATGATTCGCTTATGAATCCCTATCATTTTTAATTAAACACAGCGAACCAAGAAATAGCAGATGCACCATCGATGATCCATCTGATGTGAATGATAACACTGAAGTAAGTATATAATTTTTAATAATTTAATTGTCTTGAATGTTTAGTTTAACAAAAAGGAAGAGAGTGACACAATTTAATATTTACACATAATCCTTTTACCATGGAACTGAACCTATTGGAGTCATGAAATATTGCATGAATTCTTTTGTAATTTCATGTGCTTGATTATGTGTCTTTTAGCAATATGTTGTAAGTCAATAAAATTATTACGATTTTCCATTTCTGCCCTCCAACTCCCTTCTAAAATAGTACCATTTTCTAAATTGTCTCTGTCAAATGTTCCCGGTGGTGACTAATAATTTCTTGCAATAGAGTTTCTACGCAAAAAATTATGTAAATAAATACATGTCAATGTAACAATTTCTCCTTTTTTGGGACTTAAGGGGGTAGACACGGGTAATGCAGCGAGGTGACATTACCGGCAAAAATGGGCATAAAAAGGGGTCTGGGATTTTTCGCTTTTCGTCCTTATATGAGAATATTTGAGGCTGGGTGAGGGCTCATTCGAAAGAGGAAGGTTCAATGCAGCGCGCTCTGGTCATGATTGAACGTGATTTTGTTAATATCTAATAATATGAGTGTCCAAAGTAGAGGAAAAATCGAGAAAATACATCCGCAGAATCCAAGGTATTTTTAGGTCACTAAAAGAGTTTTGTGACTCAAACGATGACCAGAGCGCGCTGCACTGAACCTTTCTATTTCGAATGAGCCCTCACCCAGCCTCAAATATTCTCATATAAGGACGAAAAGCGAAAAATCGCGATTGCATTCTCACAGACGAGTTCCCCCATTATCTGGATACTACAGAGCAAGTCACGTGGCAAATTTAGTTCAGCTAGTTGTTATAAGGTGGCGTCTAAGTAGAAAGGCTGTAGCGGCGCCCTCCGTTAGTTACTAGATTCATGTTGTCTTCAGGTTGGCAGTACCATGTCTAGGGTAAGCTAGCGCATACGAATCTATGATATATATACCCATTGTATCAAAGGAAAAGAAGAAGCAAGAAAGTAAAAAAGTATTCTCGCAACACGTGCTAGTTATTTATCCTTCTTCCCGAATAATTCCGCTACAAGGCTGCCGATTTGGAATCGTAGTCAGAATCAAGCGTTAGCTTGATTACGTCACTCGAACTGTGCTGCGAAGGCAAGCGAAAACGGCAACATCGCCCAAACGCTGAGTGAGACGCACTACAGTCATGCTGTCCTTCTCTCATTCTGAATGTTGAGATTATCCCACAGCGCCCCATAACCTCGCTCCATTCAAACTATATCGTGCTTGGTATCATTTTAATCAGAAAAATTTCACCAATGCACTAGTAAAAGTTTCAGTAAAAAAAAGTCAAAAATAAAAAAGGTTTATAATTAAATTAGTATTAGTCACACCGATACGTTTTGGCTCTTTCCTTTGATCATTAGACCTCTCTCTCTTTCCTCCACTGCCTGTCCCTTTCTACGTTCACGCTTGGCTGCTCGTCGCGTGTAACCCGAGATTAGACACCTCGACTGGATACATGCAACGTCTGGGTCCCAATGTTTGTTGCATACAGTATAGACTCGTTATAAGCAAAACGCTCGGGACCGGACTTTTGCTTATAACGTATAGTTCCACTATTGTTTGATGTTAGCCGACTGCTTCGACATAGAACGGTTTGTTTTCGCTCCGTCCTCTTTTGCACTCAAGGTCCTTTTCTACGTTCGAAGCAGTCGGCTAACATCAAACAATAGTGGAACTACACGTTATAGGCAAAAGTCCGGTCCCGTGCGTTTGGTTGTAACTAGTTTACATGGTAAATATGGTCCGAATTATATCGTGTTTGGTATCATTTTAATTAGAAAAATGTCAGAAATATCATGGAAAAAGTTCTATAAAAAAAAATGAAAAATAGCAAAGTTAGATTGTTGCATTAGTGTTGCCTCACCGATATCTGATCCAAGATCATGTTACGCTACTCGGCGAGCGAGCTTCGCGACGTCTCGAGGGGTATACCCCCCAGTGGTGGGGATGGTTTCTTTGCAAATATCGTACAGATCTTTTTAGCTTATAACGAGTCTATACTGTATATCCAGCTTTTACTGTACTAGAATGAGAAATCATATTCCATCGTTCTTCTACTAATTGCCGTCACCCAACCAAAACATCGGCTTCTCGCTTTCACAGACCTCTCACTCATTTTTCGGACCACTTTTTTAAAGGAGAAGGATGGAGTGAGAGCCGGAGCAGCGTAAAATTGCCAATGTTTCAATGGATTAGGGCTGTACTGTTGAAATTTTTCACGTGACAATTCAGTCGAAACACGATATACGTCGGATTATTTATAACAGAGCTCGGTAGGATTTGCACTTTTCAGCTGATTTTCAGCTGGCTCCGCGTACCGCTATTCCCTTTGCCGCGACGTTCAGCACGCAACCTACGATCCGTTCGAGGTTCAGGAGCGTATCACTCATAAACGTACGCTGGCAATAGCTATCCACTTCACCCACGAGGTACTATTGTCGATGCGTTTTTTTTTTAAGTGGTTGCCAGCATACGTTTACGAGTGATACGCTCTTGAGCCTTGAATGGTTCGTACGCTGCGCGCTGAACGTCGCGGCAAGGGGAATAGCGGTTGGCGGAGCAAGCTGAAAATAGGCTGAAAAGTGGAAATCTTGCCCAGCTCTGATTTATAACAATCCGAGTTTGTAAGAAACGATAATTTATAACAGACATTGTAACCGTAACAATGATAAAAAAAACGTGGGCATCGCGGGACGGCCGATAAGAGCGAAGCTCAAGTCATATTGCGTAAATTTACAGTTTAGAATTGATTTAGTAATTTTATCGTATAATATTGAAAATGAAAATAAAATGGTCAATATTAGAGAAATGATATTTATTACTATAAATAAATACGGCGAGATCATCTTTTGTCGCGAACGTTCTCGTATACACGATCGACGCGAAATTTCGCTGGATATCCGCTTTCAAAACATCCGAATGGGAGACAAATAGCGGAGAGGGGCCCGAGAATTGGAGTCGATGGTACACGCCATCATGGTAGGCGCCAAACGCGAAAAGGAGTGCTCCAATATAAAGAATGAAAGAAGGGAGAGAATGAGAGAAGGGAATATGTAATATTGTATTACATATTATAAAATACCATGATATTACTGCATCGAAAACTAATGACTTCATGCAAATCTATAATATGAAACATAACTTACCTTTCTTGCCGTTTTTTATTTTTAGATACACGCTTTGCAAATATGGTATAACTCCGATTTTTCTTATTCCCTTTCAAATGCATTCTGCTTCTTGCATTTTCACTTTCTTCTTTTCGTTCCATATTCACACAATTATCACAATAATGTATAAAAATGAAATAGTTCAAAAGTTATAAATAATACACAACAAATGAAAACTCTATTGGTTTCTTGCGCGTGTTCACCGTTGTGCGGAAAAAAAAAGAAAATCAGAGAGAGCATCAGAAATCCAAGATGGTAAGTACCTTCAAGGCGCACATACATTCGTGTCTTCCTTATTTTATGAAATAAGAAGTTTTTATTATTTACTGAGTATATCTTTAGGACAAAATGGATTGTACCCCAGCAAACAGTGATATGACGGAAAATACAGAGCCGAATGTAAGTACCTTTACGCTCAATATCTCTATCACTTTTATTCTTCTATGTGTTGTGTGAACTGCGATTACTTATGTTCTCAGATGAAAAGTCGCGATTTTCGGAAATTTTAATTATTTATAACTTTTAAATGCGTTCACCGATATAGATGAAATTTTTAGCATACATATAACTTATCTGAATCTACGAAAGTCATTAAAAATTTTCATTATAGACTAACAGAAAAAAGTTGAAAAATTACCATTCTCTATTTTTTTTAATGATTTCAACAAATTGTAATTTTTTAAAACGATAAAAATACATATTTTAGTGAATTAATTTTCATGTTTACTTACAGATAAATCAGGGGAACACCAAGTCGGCCTTAGAAACAAATTCTGAAAAAGCTCAGGAGAGTAATAATGAATTTGAAAAAATACTATTAACATATAAGAAAGAAGTAAGTATATACATATAATTGCGATTTCTCAGCGTGGAATCAACACCCATATGATTACACTACAATAATTATGTTTATGTTAAATCTTACAGATCGCAGATCTCAAAAAACATATAAAGAAATCGAAATATAGTAGAGGGTCAAGAGGAGGAAGAGGCAAAGGAGAAGGTAGAGGAGGAAGAGGGGGAGGAGAAAGCAGAGGAGGAAGAGGCGGAGAAGGTAGAGGAAGAGGAAGAGGAAAATGGGGAGGATATGGAAAAAATAATACAACCATAATTTTTAAATAAAAAAAAAAAAATACTAATTAAATAAAAAAATACTATGGTTTGTTTATTGTACATTCTACCCATACCCTAATTATAAGTAAATATAATATTATTAGTTGTAACGTGGTGACACCCGTGCCCCCCCGTTACAATCGCTGCGCTTTCCCCACTTTACACCTCCACCTCAAAACCACCCGTAACCCTTCCCTCACCTAACCCTTTCCCCCTGCTCACCGGTATCGGGCCGATGGCGGCGACGGAAGACCCACAAGGAATACCCGCGGAAGGAGCTACGAGGCCGGCGACAGACCCCTAACCCGACCTCCAAGGAAACGGAGCAACGTGGGACTCCGAAGAAATAGACGAAGCTGCCCAGATAATGCAAAACGTCCACCCGGAGCCATCTGTCGCCGAGCCCGAAGACCTCAGCCCACCCGTCATCGCGGGATATCCGCCAGCCCCATCGACCCCGAGCACCGGTATATCGAAGATCGATAATCGATCTATCCCGTTGCCGGAAGAGGGCCCCTTCCTAGTCCCATCCCCCTCCCCAAACCATCCCGCGACGGTCGTCGTCGCAGCAGCGACGGCGAACCGTCATTGAGCCCGAGGCTAAGCGATAGAGAACGTAGAGCGAATTTAGAGAGGGAATTGTGAGACAGGCGAGTTATAGAGAGCGACGAGTGCATGCGTGAGGAAATTTGGGTAAGTCCCTTGACGTATTAATATTGTAAAGCGCGAGATCGAGGCAACGGCCACCTTCGCCCGCGTACTTTCGCGTCCGCGTATCGTCGCGAGTTATACAGATTTCCGCGTCTTGCGAAACCGTTATCCACCCCCTACTATTCCCCTCTGTTGTGATCCTCCTACGCGTAACGTACGAACTTCCTGGGAATCCGTCCTAATCCTGAGATCTCCTCTCCTCCGATACTCCTCCCTGCGTACTCCCCCGCGAGGTATTGTAAGGGCGTAAGTGCCCCGAGACCCATCCCCTGTGAGATACCCACGATCACCCCCCCTTTTCCTTCCGATTTCGATTGCCACCGCGAGTGGCTGGCGCCCAACGATTATAACGATCCGGAAAGATTAAAAGTTGTATTGGAGAGTCGTATAGAGTGAACCCCCGACAAGGGGTCACATAGTACATAATTTTTTAATATATAGGTGTATTTAATAAAAAACATAAAGTAAAATAAGTAAAATAAGTAAAATAAATACATATTCCAAACAAATCTTTTTTTTAAATTGGCAAGAAGTATTATATCGCGTTTTTTACAGAAGAACAATATTTCTATTTAATTATATTTGTGCATATCTAAGTTTGTTCATCTATTTTCTATTGACTTTTTACAAATTTACTGTAAAGATATTGTCTTTTGCCGGGTCCACACTGCTGTTCACGAACAGTTCGCGGGCCATGTTCGCCAGCAATGTGGACACTTTCGCGAAAAGCGAGCAGGTAGCAGCGAACTCGTCAGCGAACAGCGAACACTGTTCGCTAAGGAGGCGGTACATCAAAGAGTCTGTTTGCGAACTCGAAACATGTCTGGACGCGTTGTAACATATTTCTGTTGAATTTGACGACCGTTCGCAGTTCCGTCATCAGCCAGCGAACAATTGTGCAACCGTTTGCGTTCCGTTTGCGAGCTGTTCACGAACTATGTCTGAGCTTAGGTGTGAATTCTATTCTCGAACTGTTCGCAAACAGCTCGCAAACAGCTCGAGAACTGTTCGCGAACATTTCTATCCAGTGTAGATCCGGCATTATACGCCATCTTCTAACCACTAGCAGAACTAAATTTGTCACGTGACTTGCTCTGTATTATCCACAAAATGGCGGAACTGGTCTATGAGAATGCTTTTACGGGCATCCGTTATTCGTCCTTATTTCACAACAAATGAAGACAAAATAGATCTTGATTTACAGGTAAGGGTTGTGGCTAGACCGCTCAACTCATGATTTCAATTACAGCACTCTTTTAGTGGCCTAAAAATGCTTCGATTCCGCGTATGCATTTTGTCGATTTTTTACCTCTACTTTAGACGCTTATATTACTAAACATCAACATAATCCCACTGAGACATGAGTTGAGCAGTATGCATTGGACCTTCCTGTTTCGAATAAGCCCTCACCCAGCCCTAAATGTTCTCATACAAGGACGAATAACGGAAGCGCGAAAACCCATGTTTATGCCCATTTTTGCCGGTAATGTCAACGCGCTACTATTACCCGTGTCTACCCCCTTAAAGAGTATTTTGTTTCTCCACAAGGTGAAGTAGAGGAGACCGGGGCTAGTTGAGACAAACGCAAATTGATATATTTTAATTTTTAATTTTTAATTTTAATTTTTAAAAATACCTCTTCTCGTATAAAATCAGAAATGCGTCAGCATATGTTGCATATGTCGCGTGCAACTTCACTTTAGAAATTTCTCATTAAATATTGTATTTTGGATGTGTTTCACGTTTAAAAATTTCCGCCAATGAAAGTAAGAAAAAGAGTTTGAGTTTGAGTGAACATATCTCGTATATCATTCGAGATAAGTAAATAATATATAGTTGAAGTCGGTAATGAAGAAACACGCCCTTTAAGAAGAAATTCTTTGAAGAAGAATAAATGATTAGATCATTTATTATTTTATATTAACAAATTCAAATAACTTTTCTGAATGTTCAATTTCAATAAATATTTATAATTTATACTTCAATCGTTTAATCTTTAATATGGATTAAGACCCCATATTCTTAATATATAACACTTTGTAGGCAGGTTCATTATTAATACGTTGTAATGGTCTTGTAGCAGAAAAGCAGCACTCTAAGAAACAAAAGTTTAAGGAATCACCGTTGGAGTGAAAAAATTTATTTACGGCATAGATCGGTTTTTGTTTCCACGAGCTCCGGCCTCGAGCCGGAAGAAAGATAGTTTTTATCAGGCCGCTGCCGAAACCGAATGTTTACATTCTCAAATCGTCAGCTGGGCCAGCGACCCGTTGATGTCTCGCCAGGTGATCGACAACTATGTAGTAACGACAATTTTCGAAAGAGTCGATTTTTGAGAAGCTTCAAGGAGGTCGCCTGGCGCGGTTAACCCTTTCGGTACGAGTGCCGGATATATCTGGCGTCCATCTGATGACCTGTGTGGACGAGCGCCGGATATATCCGGCATCCATCTGATGACCTGTGTGGGCGATATATTCGGCATCCACGTAGCAATCCGTGAGTGCAAACGACATCTGCAGTTGGTCAAATTATATTCTATTTTACCGACGTATTAGATGAAGATCATATAAGATGGGACGTATAAGATGGGACGAATATGTGCTACCTGCGCAATTACTGTAAGTCCCGAAAGCAAAAAGAATTGGGTCCACGTAGGAACCCATCATTTCATTTTGAGAGACGAGGCACTCCAACAAACAACCTGCGTCAGGTGCGGGTTCCTGTTCGCACAATTACAACCAGCCCTAGCTTGTACAACTTGCTTACAAGCAATAAATAATATAGACCAGGAGACGTTAGAAGTATACAGAGAGGGATACCTGATACCTGCAGAGGACCAGGAGACATTCTATTTAAATACTTTAGCTAATTATCCTTAATTGTATTCATTCCTTTTTTTTTCCTGGTATTTTTTATGTTTTATATTTTCTTTTATCCACCATAATATTCCTTAATTTATTTTCTCTTTTTCATAAATAAATCCTTTTGTTAAACTTTATGAGCATATTTCATTCCACAATCCTAAACCATTCTTATTTCCTTCGATTTATTATTGCGCAGACTCGCAAGTCCGCCATGTTAACATAAAAAAGATAGAAAGAGATAGAAACAAAGAGCGACAAAGAAAGCTATACAAAGCGACGCTCTACACGTAATGCTACATTCAATTTGTAAAAAAGCAATCATGGTACGACGCGCAGGAAGACGCGAACGATTGAAAAGATTAAGACGAGCTTTAAAACAATTCAGAGAGGTAGAATTATACTTTTAATAACTTATTTCATTCATTAATTATTTGTTTCGTGTAAAATTTTAAAGTTGGCAGTGCGGGAAGAAATAATAAAAGAAAAAGTAAAACCACCACCACCACCACCACAATGGAGGTTAGTCGAAATCGGCATACCAGAATTCGACTGGCAAGCGTATAGACGCTTACAAAAAGGGGACCCCAGGAGGAAGCAAGGAAAAATTATTCGCTATTTTGGAGTCCTCTCAGCATCCCCGAGGAACAGCACAGAGAAGTGTCGCTGTGCCCTGTGCATCCTCATAAGACGTAACTACAGTCTCTTGAGGACAAGAGACAAACGCACGGGGGAAGCTGTAACGTCCCGCTAGCAACACCCAGCACCTTTTTTTTTATTATTATAATCAAATTTTAAGTTTAAGTTTTGTATAAAATGTATTTAGTTTAATTTGTAATATATATTTCTTGTAATAAATAATTTTCATTAATCGATAATATAGTCTAATGAATAAGTCGATAAGCGTATAGTCGGTAAGTCGGCCAATAAAATAGATTATCGATAAATTATCGACGTGCGACTACGTGTGCGCCAGCACAGCTCCGATGATCTTGCGGTGGGGTGAGAATCTAGAGTAGGGAGATCCGCGTAGATTAGGGAGCAGGGGTGCTCGGCCGTCACGTGAAGGGGAATTCCAGAGATCGAAAGGAATTCTATGTTAAAAAAAAAAGCTAAGTCAGCAGAATCTGACTATAAATAGAGGCGCTCCACACGGTGTCAGATCAGATCTTCCCTGACTTCGGTCAGATGCAGACAACATTCTGGTAGTAGAGGAAAGCTCTGCGTTGAATTGCTTTGGCAACTATAGAGCGCGAGATTAGCTTTGTCTTTCTCTTTCAGTGGTGACGTACGAGACTTCGGATCTGTGGACACCCTACTCATGGTACGCAACGTGTTGAACACGTGCTAATACTGAGACACACGCTCAAGTGTAAAGAGCTAGCGAGGAGCGGAGCTCCTTGAGCAGGCCTGTATTAGCATAGCTCTGGCTAGACCAGAAACCGATTGCGACCTGTAGGCAAAGTCCGCTCGTGTCTGAGGGTACCGTACAAGCCACTGGAATATAGTTTCCAGTACTTAGTGTAATTGGCAAATTGTACAGAGTTGGCAAATTGTTGGCTGTATTCGAAGATTAAGCCGTATTATTATTATTATTATTATTATTATTATTATTATTATTATTACTAATTACCAATTACTTAATACTAATTCTAATTTTATATACTAATTACTAATCATATACAGTAATGCTTCGAAATAAGCAAGTGACTCGGGACCGAACAGTTGCTTATTTCGAAGCAGGTCGCTATTCGGCTTGACTTTGTTCTCGAAACGGGACGATAGAGAACGCGAGAAACGAGTGAGAGATCCGAGGTAGCAGCAAATCATAAAGTGATCGGCCGAGCAGCGATGTTATTTTTTGAACAAGGATAGAATAAAGCATGCCCTCTCATTCTCGCACTATGCTTTATTTCGAAGCAAATATACTCGACTGAGAAAGCATTATATATATTCTATCCTTCTTTTACTAACCGCTGTCACTGCTCAGTCAATCGTGAAATTTATTACCCTAAACATCGGCTTCGCGCTTTCAAGGACCTCTCACTCATTTCTCGTACCTCTCTCTTTGCGGGCGACTTCAAACAAAGAAGAGGGGATAGCGAGTTGCTTATTTCGAAGCAGAGACCACTTGCTTATTTGGAAGCATTACTGTATAAGCGATGTGTTAAAAAACTCGCACCGCTACCGATTAATGTATCCACAGACAATTCCGCTTACAAGGAGAGTGCAAGGCCTTCGTCTCACCGATTTCGTTGAAACTTTGCACACTTATAGATCTCGTTCTCCTGTTTACGAGTATATACCATTATAGGGGCAGATACTCAGTAGTTTTTGAGATATTTATAATTAAAGTTTTATTATTACCTTAAAGTAGATTGTAGTTGCGGCGACTACCATGTGTAACGGTGGCGCAGTTGTAACGTATCAGATTTCTACATCGACGATCCTGGGTTCAAATCCTGCGTGGTGTGGGTACGAATTTTTTTTTGATCCAGTTAATTGAATTGCACAATTACTTGTTATTTACAACAATGGTACTTGTCGTAAAAGCACGGGAAACATAGTGTACAAAAGCATTTTGCACATCGAACAAATGCAGTATTGTTGCATGAACATTTACTTTTTTGTATTTCTGTTGGAAAACAGACTTGGTTTACGTTTTCGAAAAGTAATCTTTCTGTAGACAGTCCAGCTGCAAACCATGCATACTGCAGCATAGGTTTAAAAATTGGTGCACAGAGTTGTTCATGAATGAGCGAATGTAACTTAATAGAATCTTCCCTGCTTGCAATTTCTCTTTCGTGCTCTATCAGATAAGTACAGTTTTGTGTCTTTTTCAAAAAATTTTTAATTTGTCTGTAAAAATATACGTCACGCGGTTGAACCAATGCTGTACATTTGGGCGGAATAATTTTAATGGTGCAGGTAGTATCTCCATCGTCTGTTACAAACAACTCGTCGTACATCTGTAATTTGGTTTGGCCTCCCCACGAAACAATTAATAGTAGAAATTTTTCACGGCTGACATACGGTTGAAGTACTGATTTTAAAAAGATCTGATATATTTCTTGTGTTAATTTTGGAAATACAAAAAAGTAAATGTTCATGCAACAATACTGCATTTGTTCGATGTGCAAAATGCTTTTGTACACTATGTTTCCCGTGCTTTTACGACAAGTACCATTGTTGTAAATAACAAGTAATTGTGCAATTCAATTAACTGGATCAAAAAAAAATTCATACCCACACCACGCAGTATTTGAACCCTGGATCGTCGATGTAGAAGCCTGATACGTTACAACTGCGCCACCGTTACACTTGGTAGTCGCCGCAACTACAATCTACTTTAAGGTAATAATAAAACTTTAATTATAAATATTTCAAAAACTACTGAGTATCTGCCCTTATAATGGTATATACTCGTAAACAGGAGAACGAGATCTATAAGTGTGCAAAGTTTCATCGAAATCGGTGAGACGAAGGCCTTGCACTCTCCTTGTTAGTTAATAAGTAATCTAAAAGTATTCAAATACATAAATACCCCAAGTTAAACTTAATAAATCATTAGAATTGTAAGCACTAGAAATAACAACATGTATTCTTTGATTCTCATTTGAAGTAAGCGTTAATTCATAATAATATTTCGCATATTTCTTCGTATTTCTCTTGTTGTGCAAATAGCACGAATTATTGTAACTAGTTATTAACCATTATTTGTTAAATATCATTATTTTATTTTTGTATCTCTTCATATATATTAAACGTTGAACGCAAGACGTTCAAGGCGGGCGGCGTGTTACGGCGTAACGGCCAAATTGGTTAGACCACATGTATGTATTAAGTTTTTTTCCTTTAGTAAATTTTTTCTGTGACCGAACGTCTTGGGTGAAATGTAATCCGGACGTAATTTGATCTCTCAAGCACGTGCGGCCGATGATCCATGCGGATTTGAAGGCTCATATCAGACGATAGGACCAATTATCGAGCATGCTAGAGATGACACCTCCTCCCCAACCGGCCAGCGAGGCAATATAAGCGCCCGTCCGAACAATCGGAGTACCATTCTGCTTCGAAGCGTATAACGAGCGGAAATGTGAATTTAAAGTAATAAAGAAATTGATTTGCTAAATTCAAGTGATCGATACAATTATTTCAAATACGCACTGGCGGTTAATGTCAGCCAGGTGAGGTTAAGCATGCCAGAAGGTTTCCTTCAAAAAACACAACGCATTGCTTAGCATTTAAACAATAATAATTTCATAATATACGTATGAAAGGTATATTTCAAAATTTTAATTGTATATTTTCTTTAACTAAGAAACAATTCCTATATTACAAATATTCGAATAGCACGAATTCAAATAATGCGAACAATTTCTGGGATTTATTACTCGCACTAATCGAGATCTACTTGTACATATACAGGGTGTTTCGTTTAAAACAGGCCACCTAAATATCTCCTCTATCTCTGAAAATACAAAAAATGTTTCTGACGTAATCTAAATGGTTTCAAAAGACAAATCAGATGGACGAACCGTTTTTTATAAATTGTAATTTTTGAATCGTTTTTTTGAGGTCACTCGTGTTTAAATTTTAGAGTCCACGGTCACTTCAAGGTCGTGCTATTAAACATGGATGAATGCACAATAATATTTGCTATAACATACAACAATAAAAAATGTGTGTACATACGTGAAAAACAGGAGTGACCTAGAAAAAACGATTAAAAAATTACAATTTATAAAAAACGATCCTTCCATCTGATTCGTCTTTTGAAACCATTTAGATTACGTCAGTAACATTTTTTATATTTTCAGAGATAGAGGGGCTATTTATTTGGCCTGTTTTAAACGAAACACCCTGTATAATAACTCGGTGGCACACAAAATCCCGACAGCCACAATCCCGACAGCCAAAATCCCGACAGCCCAAAATCAATACCAATAAATATGTTACTTTGTAAATTGTGTTCATTAATTCCTTATATTAAAAATGGGTATTGGTATTAGTTAGTGTAGTATATAGGGGGGTCTGGGGGGCAGAGCCCCCCAGTCAGCAAAACGAATTTAATATGTTACTGTTCAACTCGAGGGGGATGTTCTTGTTTTTAGTTTATATCTGGAATTGTCGTGGTAATATCCCAAAATTCAGACGACGTGATTACCACGGTGGCCTGTCGAGATTTTAGGCTGTCGGGATTTTGGGCTGTCGGGATTTTGGGCTGTCGGGATTTTGGGGTGGACCCATAATAACTATTGTTATTGCAAACTCCTATTCATTAGTGCTGCTCTGCAAGGAATGTACCGATCGCTATGAAACCTTTCACATCTAATCGGAGATATGTTCTCGATGATCCCAATTGTAACAATTTGTGGAATTTGTTATTGTTAAAAACTATTGTTATAGCAAAAAACCAATTCGCTGATATTACTCTGTAAGGAATGTACCGATCGCGATGAAAGCTTTCCTATCTAATAGGAGATATTTCCGCGATGAGCTCGCTTCCAAAAATGTATGGAATTTATTATTGTTAATAATTATTGTTATAGCAAAAGGCTTATTTTTTGGTGTTACTCTGCAAGGAATGAACCAATCGCGATGAAACCGTTTGTAACGGGCAATGTGTTTAACATGGGCATTTTGTAAAATGACCGGGCATTGTGTAGAATGCCCGTTCGAATAGACATTGTGCAAAATGTCCGTAACAAGTTTCGGTCAATCTATAAAATGTCCGATCATTATACAGAATACATGCCGCGGCGCGCCGTAAGGCGGCCGGCAACACTTTCCTAAGACAATAGTGTTGTTTAAATAATAATGAAAACGATGCCGGCCGCTTCACGGTGGCGGCCGGATTTAAGTGTGTGGCCCATCCTAACCTATCACATCTATGTATGGTTTTAATAATAATAATAATAATAATAATAAGTTTAATGAGTAGTGGGGCTAGGCCGGTTCTAATTCACGTGCGTCAGCATTTTTTTTGCTGACTCAGCAGAAATATGATACCCCCACCCCCACCCCCACCCCCGACGGTGTCAAATTTCAGTTCAAGGTGGGGGTGGGGGTGGGGGGTATCATATTTCTGCTGAGTCAGCAAAAAAAATGCTGACGCAAGTGAATTAGTACCGGCCTAGCCCCAATACTTAAATGTCAACGAACCGTGGGTATTATATAAAATGTCCGGGCCATTTCTGAAATACCTGCCCAAAAATATGTGCAATCTACACAATGTCTGGTCATTTTACAAAATGCCCACATTGAACACATTGCCCGTAACACCTTTCACATCTAATAGGAAATATTTCTACGATGATCCCACTTGCAAACATTTATGGTATTCGTTATTGTTAATAACTATTGTTGTTGTAATTATCCAATAAGAACGGTAAACCACCTTACGGCATCCTACAAATACTGCTCATTCCACTAAAAAGTGTGAAATAAAATAATTTTTAACAAAAAAAATCCGACTTCGAAATGCACTAAAAAGTGTGAAATAAAATAATTTTTAACCAAAAAAATTTACAAATATCACGATGAACGTAAGAATCAAGGGATTGAAAATCATTTTACGAATAAAAATTTTATTTTTTTATTTATTAACATGGAAACGGAAAAATAATGTTAAATTTGTTAAACAATGTAACTTAAGTTACCTAAGAAATAAATATTTAAACGAGTATTGATACTTTTTAATCATTTTAACATACATGAATATATTAATATACAATCTATAGTATACTATTAATATAGTATATTAATATTTATATTATGTTAGAGTCGGATCTATATGTGTCCATATATACTTTAGGTATTTTTACTATTTAAGTTAATTGGCTGCAGAGTGCGCCGTAGTCGATCGTTCCTTTTTTTTTTATTTTGTGGTACCCCTGGTTCTTTTTGTCTATCCAGGTCCATGCGTCACGCGATAGAACGTTTATTTCTTCCTTAATTATTATTTCACATTATATTATGTATTGTTCCATATTACTAATGTTAATCTAGTGTAGTGTTTGTGTACAATAATAAACTGTCATATTATTAATATATTAGTATATTATATCATATTAATATATATATTAATATATATATTATATATATTAATCATTTTAACATACATGAATATATTCAAACTTGTTTATATATATCGCGCCAAGCGAATGTTCAGTTTGGTTGGCAACGGTTGGCAACGGTCAACAAGTGTGACTGTGACTGTGACTGTGACATTTTGCCAACCACTACGCGTACTGACCGATCATATCGCGCCAAGCGAATGTTCAGTTTGGTTGGCAACGGTTGGCAACGGTTGGCAACATTCAACAAGTGTGACTGTGACTGTGACTGTGACTGTGACATTTTGCCAAACACTACGCGTACTGACCGATCTGTAAATGATTTTCAATCATAAAAAATCCGACTTCGAAATGCACTAAAAAGTGTAAAATAATTTCTGTTTCATTTATACCAGTATTCCACAGCTATTAATAAAATTTACTTAATCGTTAAATAGGGTACTAAATACATTTCAACCTTTTCGGAGGCGGGGCAAATTTAAAAATACCCGAATCCTGCCAATAACGATTTGATTGCGGTATGGCAAACTCGGTAATTAGTAAATCGTAAGAAAACAAATTCGAAAAGTTATAGATTCGGCAGAAAACATTTGTAATTGTAACGATTGTATCAGAAGTTGGTAGCACTGCTGATGTACATGTATACTGCATTTCACGAGAGACCATACTTAATTCGCGCAGCTCACTAGGTCTAAAGAGATTTTTAATAACGTGTATGATTTCCCTTACAGATTGCTTCTTACTTTCCGATCATGTAAATGGTGGACAGAAATATATGACGTACGATAACTGATAAGCGATGATGACATGGTAAAGATACACGATACAATGAAATTCCTATTATTTATCAAAGAAAAAAATTATATGATCGTAAAGTAAGAAGCAAGCAGTAGAGGGGAATCACACACGTTATTAAAAATGTCCCTAGACCTAGTAACCTGCAGGAGTTAAGTATGGTCTCTCGTGAACGGCAGTATAGTTAATCCGTAATGGGTATGTTGATTCCCGTTGAATATTGTTTACTTGAAATTATCAAATTGATCATTTGTCACAGGTTGCCGACGCATGAACCAGGATCTTCCTAGCAGAAGAAAAGTTTTTAATTTTGCGCCGCCTCCGAAAAGGTTGAAATGTATTTAGTATCCTATTTAACGATTAAGTAGATTTTATTAATAGCTGTGGAATACTGGTATAAATGAAATAGAAATTATTTTACACTTTTTAGTGCATTTCGAAGTCAGATTTTTTTTTGTTAAAAATTATTTTATAGTATGTCACGTCCGGGAAAATTTTACAAATTTGTCTGCCTCATGTTCTCTTATCAAGCCTTCGGGTTGTAGGAGTCTCCTCGTGTAAGGGGCGTGGGGAGGGCAAATTACTTCTGCACCTTTCTTTAATTTCTCCTTGACTCTGTGCTTTCCCATCAAGCCTTCGGGTTGTGAGAGACTTCTTCATGTGGGAAATGCACAGGGAAAAGTTTGAGCTTAATAATTATTCTACTTTTGTCTTTCCTATCCTTTTATTCTTCTCATACTTCTCAATTCTTTCTTAGTTAAAACCCCTCCTTGAAACTATCGTCGTGCTCAACTGCGTAGTAACAGAAACATGTGATAGAAAAACTCGGCTTCGACCGAGGAGAAGTATCATAAACACCGCTCGCGGCGCGGTTAGCCAGTGCTTCGCATTATAGGGGTCCCCTCAGGCTAACTGCGCAAAAACGCAAAGATTACGTTATTACCGAGATTAACATCGATACTCTTCTCTTTTTCACGCGTGGGCGCCAGTCGGTCCCTAACCCGTTCGCGTGTATGAATTGATTGCTGGAATGAGAACGCAAAGCAATCTAGCCTGTTGAATATTTGTATGAATGCGAGAGCGAGGAATGAGAACCCTTGCAGGCAAACGTTAGCAAGCGTTCGAGGACTGTTTAGAGGCAAAGGGTCGTACGGGGTAATAAAGGTCTTTGTATCGAATTCCGAGAATTTGCCTGAAATCGAAAACCTAACGGTAATTTTCGAATGGCGAGAACGTTCTTGAAGCAACTACGTCGCAAATGTAATAACGAATATTCGATTAATAATGGAAACCTGTCGTTATTAAAAAAATAGCAATCGAACACCGAATGCCTTATATCGAGCGTACCGGCGCAATTCATATTGTTGATCGATTTCTCTGCGAACAAATGATTATGAACAAGCCGATTGTTAATTAAGAAACCACGCGATCATCGGTTTCATTATCCGTGCGCAATGGTACTACGAATGATTCAATTACTTGCAAATTTATTGTTCAATAATTCTGATTTAATTTACTAGTTGATAATCGCATCATTTACTATCTAATATCCAAGTTATCGAAACATGGAATAATCCAGAAATTCTACGGCGTAGAAACACCGAAAAGCCGTTAGACAGAGAGGGAACACCAAGAAAGAGAAAAAACATGATCTAGAGGAATTTAGCTGGCACGCGCGCTCGACCAATAGAAACGCACGCGACGTCGTCGTCACGCGCTATGATTTGCCGAAATGTCCCCACGCAGGACATCGTCCTAGCGACGGGCCCTTCCGGCTAGGATCGCGATCGATTCTGATCACTCTTCGTCGAACAATCGATTGTGTGGACTTGACCAAGAGGATAAGAAAATAGTTTTATGGCAAAACACGCGAACATCTTCAACTACATACTGCAGACCTATCAGATTTAGATTTGCGAAAGAAACTAATGAAAGCATCACCAATGATTATAATAATATCAGGCAACAAATTCAAGAACTTAGAAGCACATGCATAAATTTTAAAAATTATGAGTTAAAGATTAATCACGAATTTTTTTAAACAATGTTAGATGGAAAAGTGTGTAATGTTCTTTCAGACACTAAATCTAGTCAAAGATGTTATATATGTGAAGCTAGTCCCACACATATGAATAATCTAGAGGAAGTTCGGAAAAGGGAATGTAACCTGGAAACATTCTCCTGGGGGTTATCGACTCTACATGCCTACATAAGATTTATGGAGTGTCTTCTTCACATTTCTTATAAATTGAGTATTAAAAAATGGCAAGCAAGAAATAGTGAAAAAAAAGAATGTAGCTGAAAGGAAAGATATAATTATTAAAAGATTCCGTGCGGAAACTGGGTTACTGCTTGACATTCCCAAGCAGAGGGGTGGAAATACAAATGATGGAAATTCTGCCCGTAGGTTTTTCCAAAGTACCACACTGACGGCAACCATGGGTGTGTTTCCGAATGGCCCCGTTAGAATTGAGAACTCGGGTTCGGCATATAACCTAAATTGACTACCAGAAACCGATTAAAATTGGTTTCAGAGCTGGATGTCTTACCGTTTTTGAGATATCGTGGTAAGAAGTTTTGTAAAATTCTGGGACTAAGTACGCGCTATTTGATACTGACCATGCGCGATTCAATACTGCGCATGCGGAGAACGTTAGGCGCATGCGTATTGAGGCTAATAAAACCATATAGACGATTCTCGCGCATTTTCTGATCATTACACTTCAAACTTTGAAGTGAATTTCAAAGCTTCAATTATCTTTCCGTACTTTCTTAAATTTTTTGTATAACTCCATTTTAGATTTATTAATATAGCTTTTACGTTTATTAATATAGGTAGGTTAAAAATTAATACAGGTTTATCTATATAGATTGTAGATTGATTGTAGATTTATTAACATAGGTTACAAAAAGAACGACAATCCATTGAATGGTCAGTGGAATATGTCTCATATTTTTCGCGAGATAATTCCAGATCGAGAAACTTTGATAAATTGGTGCCAACGTGTGGGGCTTCTCCCAATTCGGCGGTTTTGTCCGAAAAATGGTCGAGAGGAAATGTTCCTCTTACGATCTAGTCGGGACTTTAGCTCGGAAACATGTCTTGGCAGGAGATGGCGTTGCTACAATCATAATGTTGAGCACACCTTCGCTGAGGATTCATGGTTTGAAAGACATAGCTTCCCTGCTGAGGATGTTATTTTAATGACATATATGATATCTCAGCGAGCTACTCATGAACAAATTCATCGCGAATTGAGAGCGACAAAGCAAGTTGATCCATCAGCTGAGACCATCACTGATATGATGTCTTTTTGCCGTGAGGTGATGATGGCTCATCTTGACAGTCTGTATGAGGGTCGAGGAAGACTTGGTGGACCGGGTCGAGTGGTCCAGATTGACGAAATGAAACATGGTCGTCGAAAATATAATCGTGGTCGAGTTATTCGAGACTGTTGGGTCTTCGGTGCGATCGAGATTGAGTCCGGTGAAGTTCGGCTCGAAATTTGTCGTGATGGCTGTCGAAGTAGAGAGGTGATGGAATCTTTGGTTCCTGGTTCAATCATTCACAGCGATGATTGGCGCGCCTATTCCCATCTGAGTGAAATGGATTACGAACATCAAGTCGTAATTCATAGTCACAATTTCGTCGATTCAGAGAGCGGCGCACACACACAAAATATTGAATCCCATTGGCGTGTATTGAGGCGAAGCCTTGCAAGAGGTGGTGTGAATGATACAAATCTGGATTACTATCTTTGTGAGCATCTTTGACATCAGGAGGTACGGCGCGCAGGATTCGACCTCTTTGCAGAGTTAATAAAATGTATCTGTAAAGTGTATCCGGGTAAAGGGGTATCGGTTTTAGGGCCGATTAAATACGAGCCGGAGAATGAAGAGGAAATAGCTCAATAAGTGAGAATAATTTAATTTTTACTTACGTGGTTTGGTTTGGTTAAGTTAGGGTTATATTAGGTTAGGGTTAAGGTGCCCCTCGCGGCGTTCGAAGAGTGTTTAGGCCGGGTGGAACGCGCTGTCTCCCGTTGCTACCCCCGGCCGACACTCGTCCTCGGGGATTTCAACTCCCATGCCCAATCGGGGGATCCCCGAGGACTGACGCGAGGGGTGAGGCGGTACTCGAGTGGGCGGCGGAACTCGAGCTCCGGCTGTTGAACCGGGGCTCGGTCAGCACCTGCGTGCGCGCTCGGGGGGAGTCGATACTTGATCTATCGTTCGCGACTCCCTAGGCCGCACGCATGGTGCAGAGTTGGAGGTGGTGGAGGAGGCGGAGACGCTTAGCGATCATCGCTGCATCCGCCTCGGATTCTCCACCCCCGACCGTCGCCCGCCGAGCGGCCCACCGCCGCGGAGATGGGCACTGAAGAGGCTTGACCCCTGTTCAGGGTGCAGCCCTCGCTGTGACCTGGCCGCTGTAACCTGGCCGGAGCAACCGGTCGATCCGGTCGCGGATATAGGGGAGGAAGTGAAATGGTTCCGGGGCACGATGAAGGCGATCTGTGACGTCGCCATGCCCCGGGCACGAATGCCTCCCCAGACGGGCCGCCTGCTGGTGGTCGGGCGAAATTGCCGACATTCGGCAGAATTGTAATGTCGCCCGACGCCAGTGGCAAAGGGCCCGTCGGAGAAGGTACCGCGACCCAGCGGGGGAGAAAGAGCTGTACGGGTGCTACCGTGTATTGGTGGTAGCCCTGCAGCTGGCCATCAGGGAGGCCAAGTCCCGGGTATGGCAGGAGCTCCTCGGCTCTCTGGATGCCGATCCGTGGGGGCGCCCCTACTTGTGGGCTATGGGCAAACTGAGGCCCTGAGCGCCCCCCGTGACGGAGAGCCTCGACCCCCAGTTCTTGGGTCAGGTGGTGGACACGTTGTTCCCCCGTGACGACGGTAGCCACCCCTGGCTCCCGCCGGTACAAGTCGAATGGACCGACGACATGGGGGTCACTGAAGGGGAGCTGGCCGAGCCGTTAGGCGCATGGGGGTTCGGAACACCGCTCCGGGCCCCGACGGCGACCCCGGCCGAGCCTGGGTACTGGCCCTGCGCGTCCTTGGACCGCGATTGAGGCGCCTCTTCAGCGCCTGTCTGAAGGAGGGTATTTTCCCTGAGCAATGGAAAGTGGGACGACTGGTCCTGCTTAGAAAGGAAAGACGGCCCGCGGAGAGTCCCTCCGCGTATCGGCCCATAGTTTTGCTCGACGAGGTCAGGAAGCTTTTAGAAAGCGTAATTTTTGACCGCCTCGCCGGGCACCTATCCCGGGTAGGCCCTGATCTGGCCAAGTCGCAGTACGGCTTTAGACGGGGGCGCAGCACCATTGATGCGATCGACTCGCTGCGCTCCCCATGCGACTCGGCCACGTCCCGGGGCGGGATGGCGATCGGCGTTTCGCTTGACATAGTGAACGCCTATAATACCCTGCTCCACGGGACGATACTGGGGGCGCTGGAAGATCACGAAGTGCCCTCAGTACTGACAAGTAAATCTACCCAAGTGTTACACTCCGATTTTGATGAGCTTTGAATATTTTGTAGTCTAGGTCAAAATAAGAAACACGTATTTTTTTATACGTGCTCATACGGCCATTAAAGGGGTGAAACACCCTCTTGAAAAAAATCAGTTTTTATATTTCTGAGCTAATACCGCCGAAATGGTAAAAAATTTAAAAAAAAGTTTCAAACAAAAGATTTATTATGTTTAATAGTAGTTGTTCTATGCGGATTCTAAATCACTGGCGTCAGCATTTTTTTTGCCGACTCAGCAGTAATTTGACACCATCAGCAGAAATATGATACCCCCCTCCCCGCCCCCTCTCCCCACCCCATGACCTTGAACTGAAATTTGACACCACCGTCAGCAGAAATATGATACGTCCTCGACAACCCTCACCCCATAACTACCCCTCCCCGCCCCATCGCCCCACCCCATGACCTTGAACTGAAATTTGACACCACCGTCAGCAGAAATATGATACGTCCTCGACAACCCCCACCCCATAATCACCCCTCCCCGCCCCTCTCCCCACCCCCATGACCTTGAACTGAAATTTTTATACCAATAGTGTTTCATAACTTATCGGGATACGATGCCCATTTTGTAATAAAAGAATTGGTAACGATTATCGAAGGCTCGACATCAGTCTTGCCAATTACAAAAGAAAAATATATTTCATTTTCAACGAATTTAAAACGTTACAAAATTTCGCTTCGATTTATAGATTCATTCAAATTTTTAAATTCAAGTTTAGATAAATTGAGTTCGTATTTAGGGAAAGACGATATGACGATTTTACGGTCACAATTTAATTTTTTGAACGAGATAAGATTCGATTTGCTTACACGAAAAGGCATCTTTCCATACGATTATGTTACCGACTACATGAAATTGAACGAGACGACATTGCCGACATGCGACAAATTTTATAATCAACTAAGCGACTGTGCCGTTTCACAGCAGGATTATGACCATCCGATAAAAGTCTGGTACAGTTTTAATATAAAAACACTTGGCGAATATAGCGGTTTATATCTAAAAATAGACGTTTTATTATTAGCCGACATTTTTGAAAATTTTCGTAGCAGCTGTTTGAGAAGTTACAAATTAGATCCTGCATATTACTATACTTTACCTGGTTTTACGTGGGATGCAATGCTGAAGCACACGCGTATCGAATTAGAATTATTGACAGATATCGATATGCTACTTTTCATAGAGCGCGGCATACGCGGCGGTTTAAGTCAATGTTCTAATCGATACGCAAAGGCCAATAATAAATACATGGATTCGTACAATTCCGAAGAACCATCGCGATATTTAGTATATTTCGACGTTAATAATTTGTATGGATGGGCAATGTCGCAGTATCTACCTTACGGCGAGTTTAAGTGGTGTTACCGTACATTTGTACAGTTACATAGTACAGTACAAAGTAGCATAGATTTTTCGTAAGAGATCGGAACTATAGCGATGGTACGTGCTATCCCTACTTATTCATGATAGTGGAGCGCGTGCGCGGATCCCCTCCTTCGAACGCCGGATCGAAGGAGCTCAGTGTCGATCCATCGATCGACACTCTGGTCCCAAACGACAAGCAGAACGGACGCTTTCGCCTACGGCTCTCTTTATAGAGACAACCGTCTTAAGATTGCGATCCAGCAAGTCGTGACTAGAGCCCGAACTTGGACATCTCCCTTTCATTTAGTAGTGGCCTTCTATCTGGGGACTCAGCACCCTCGAAAGATCGCTCTACACAGGCATATCCGAGACGTCGTTGATTCCTAGGGCAACCTAGTCGAGTCATCATCATTTCGCTTGTGCTCTGGCAATTTTACATTGCAATTTGGAGGGCCGTGATCTCGCTCTTGGCAGTCTTCATTTCTTCCTTGAGTACGCCGTGTACGACAGGAAGAACGTTGACGGATTCCGGCAAATCCACTGTTACGGATACTCTCAAATTTACGTATTTCAATCTGCAAAGGAGTCGAGGGTCGGGACTTAGTGCGCGACCTTCTCATCCTTTGATTGTGAGTGAAATCGTGAAGTCAGTGCCCCTGTCGATCTGAGGTTCGCAGGTGAAAACCTCGCTGGACCGGAAGAATCCTCGGAATCCACTGGCTCGCCATTCTGCGATTTGAGAGGCGCGTTAAAGCTAATATTTCGCTGTACGGTTGGTAAATTTAAACGTTCCTTTTTTGCCTACGCGCTCCACGATCACGCGACCGTCGTGCGTCGTGATTTCGGTGTATGTTTTCAAAACGAATCGAGCGAACAATAACTCGTCCTTGGTGAAAGGCGTTTAAATCGTAGACGACCGACGAAACTTTGTAACCGTCGTGTGGATATTACCTTTCGCATTCCGATTAGAGTCACGGTATTGCGTTCTGGTTCTTTTTGGTATATTCTTTTATATTTTCGTATATTTTCTTATATTTTCTTAAATGCGTTATTCAACCAGTCATTTTTCCGTATAAAAGAAGACTGAGTTTTTTGAGTCGCGTTAAAGTCGCTCGACTGGTTGAGATCTTTTCTTTGCGTTATATTTCCTTCTATTTTCTTAGATTATATTCTATTCAATAATAATTATTCCGCGATACCTAAGGTGCGTTATTCAACCAGTCATTTTTCCGTATAAAAGAAGACTGAGTTTTTTTGTTAAGTCGCGTTAAAGTCGCTCGACTGGTTGAAATATTTTCTTTTGCGTTACCATTCTTGTATTACAATTCCGATTCGTGTAAATCCGATCTGCGTGCCCAGCACGAATTATTGACGATTAATCTAGTCAGGTCCGTGGCATAGTATATTTTATAACAAGCGCGTCTATTGAACATTTACGAGATGAGAATTGCGTTCCGTTGATTGTTAAACGCATAAACTGCCATAATAATTGCGGTGCTTCCACCATTCTGTGATAGGCTCTTTTGCCATACTCCAGTCACTAATATTTTTGTTGAATAAATCAGTATTTTGTTACACCGCAAACCTACGTCTCATTACTGACTTCACCGTTCTTTCTGCCTTCGCGAACGCGCAGCGAACGCGAACCACTCCTTGAGAATCGTAGGGGAAATCGTACGCTCGTACTACTCGCGTTCATTCTCCTTCGTAAAAAGTAGTAAAAGATAAACGTTACAGTGGTTAGACGATAATGAAATTAAAACTTTTAAAATTCATGCAATATCCGAAAATTCGAACATTGGATATATTTTGGAAGTCGATTTGAAATACCCGCTAGAATTACACGATAAGCACACAGATTTACCTTTTTGTCCAATACGCGAGAAGCCTCCTAATGCCAAACATGAGAAACTACTCGCTACAGTTCAGGATAAGCAACGTTACATCATCCATTACGGCAATCTTCAACAATGCATAAATCATGACTTAAAAGTTTCTGTAATTCATCGCGTTTTAGAATTTAAACAATCTCCATGGCTTCGCGAATACATTAATTTAAACACACAACTTAGAACTGTAGCTAAAAAATGATTTTGAAAAGAACTTATTTAAATTAATGAATAATGCAGTCTTTGGTAAAACTGTGGAGAACGTTAGAAATCATGTAGACGTTAAATTAGTTACAAAATGGGAAGGTAGATACGGGGCTGAGGCCCTGATAGCAAAACCAAATTTTCATAGTAGATCAATATTTTCGGAACATTTGGTTACAATAGAGATGCGAAAGTCGGAAATTAAATTTAGAAAACCCATTTATGTTGGTATGTGTATTCTGGATATATCAAAAACACGTTTGTACGAATTCCATCATGATTATGTTTGGCCGAAATTTAAACATCTTTGTCAAATATTATACACAGACACAGACAGTTTTATATACGAACTGGAATGTGATGATATATACGATGTAATGAAACGCGATATACATCGGATTGACACGAGCGACTATACCGAGGACAATGTTTACAGTATGCCACGAGTAAATAAAAAAGTACCAGGATTAATGAAGGATGAAAATAATGGATGTATAATGACTGAATTTGTCGGACTTCGGTCGAAAATGTATGCTTTGCGCGTAGAGGGCAAACGGGACACGAAAAAAGTGAAGGGCGTCAAAAGTAACGTAGTTAGGAAAACTATTTCCTTCGATGATTATATACGTTGCTTGTATGATCGTTTAGAAGTGCATCGTGAACAGAGATGTATTCGTTCAAAATTGCACAATGTATATTCTATATGTGAAGAAAAGAAGATGCTTAGTCCTTACGATGATAAACGATTCATAATTCCACAATCCACAAGAACGTTGCCTTGGGGACATTATAAAATAAATAATTATTCCTAAAAACATAATTTATTCTTTGCTCCACGAGTAAAATATTATTAATTTCCAAGTATCTTTATAAGCCTATAGGGTTTCGAGCTCATGCAAACCTTGCAATTTCATGAGAGAGAGACCGGAGTTCTTACTCATCTCAGGTCTTAGAGTTTGGAGGGAGATGTTTTCTCAACTCACACGTGATCATCGCCCTTGTACTTGGCTGGAGCTGCATTCTTTATGTTAGAATATACGGACGATAAGAGTTTGTCCGCGTGTTCCGGTGTTACGTCGACGGGACACATTCTAATCGTACGATGCCTTCTATTGTTATAATCTGAGACCAGCGTCGGTAAGACGGTTCTCCACGTTGAAAAATTGTCGACGTAGAACTAATCGTCGCTATGCTCCTGGCAAACCTGGTGGGGGCTTGGTGGTATATAAACTGGTCGGTTGGGTGTTGCAATTACTTTAAAAGAAACTTTGGCGCGTAATATGGATCTATCACGATACAAGAAAGACGTATTCAGATCTTGGGTGAGTAGTCCTGACATCATTCTTTTTTCTTTTTTGTTTTTGATTTATTATTCCGTTTTCTTGTGATGCCCTTTTTCAGCGTGAAGATGGTACACACGTCGTTTACACGGGGCATATTAACCTTGCATACCGGAAGGCCGTCCGGTGGTACCGGGCCTATTTTCGACATACCCTCCAAGAACTATGGGAGTGGGATGAAGACAACATCCTGAACCTTGCGCCCCTATTTGGAGAGGAGGGATAAATTTTTTATATAAATAATATAAAGATAAATTCTTTTAAGGAACAAAAAAAACTTGTGCAAAAAAAAAAATAAATCATATATATATTTTCTTCTTCTATGTGGTGCGTGTTTTTATTTTTATTTTTATTTTTTTCTTAAGCCTTCTGATCCCGTTCTTTAGTTTTAGTAGTAGTACAGGATTGTTTTGGTTTTGAAGCCGGGGTTCGTTGTTCCGTTTTGTTGTGCTTCTGGTAGCTCTGCTATCTGTAGATCTGAGGGCAACGTTGTTGGGGTGGCGGTCGATCGGTTCTGCATCTCGATGTCTTCTGGCGTGAACTGGCGACGTTTTTTACTAGGCTTGTCCAAAATTCGCTGCATAGAAACATTAAGATTCTCGTCGCTGTCGCCGTACGTATCAACGGCATGTATCGATTCTTCACGATGAAAAAGATTGAGTCTGAGTGGACTCGAACCTACGGAAAGAAGTTTCCAGCGGTTTAGCAGTCAGACGCTTTACCACTGGACCACCGATACCGTTGAAAATACCTTTAATCTTTTGAAATATAACGGACGTAACGTACTTTTACCAATTATGTTTATTTAGTTTAATTCCTATTCTATTCCACTGCATGTAAAAACATGGAACAGTGTATATACCATGTGATAACCATCTGTGATAAATAACAGACGAAAATTCGTCGAATAAGTAACTCTAACACGCAAAAAACAGCGAAAAAATCGGTTTTTAATTTTTTTAACTATGGCGCACCTCTCCAAAAAATCTGAAAAAAATTGAGGATGATAGTATCAATAATATACACTTATAAAAAAAATATGATCATAGGACCTCATCTCCTTCAATACAAAATCGCCATTTTTCAGGATTTTTTGACGTTTTTGATTTTTCACGGCTTCAGTTTTCAATTTAAAAATCTGAAAAAATTCTGTAATATGTACCTCGCAAACAGAAATGTCTCTGATTTTTTCCA
This sequence comes from Osmia lignaria lignaria, assembly GCF_051020975.1. NCBI lineage: Eukaryota > Metazoa > Arthropoda > Insecta > Hymenoptera > Megachilidae > Osmia > Osmia lignaria. Next base: position 5,549,206 of record NC_135039.1, read on the forward strand.
GAATTTTCGAATGTCATTAAATAGGAGAAATTGGCCAAAAACCTCGCAATTACATTTTTACCCGTAACTACCCTCCCAGATGAGACACAGGGTTGAAACTTGGCACAGACTGGTTTTTCTTGATCACCTATCGAATGGTTCATAGCAAGTCGAATTTGGTTTGGGGGCACTTTTGACCATCTTATCCGGCTATACCCTTTCAGTTCAAGGTCAGGACGTATCATATTTCTACTGACGGTGGCGTCTAATTTTAGTTCAAGGTCATGGGGTGGGGTGGAGGGGTGGGTCTGAGGGGGCGGTTATGGGGTGGGTGCGGGTGGGGGAGGGGTGGTTGTGGGGTGGGGGGTTGTCGAGGACGTATCATATTTCTGCTGACGGTGGTGTCAAATTTCAGTTCAAGGTCATGGGGGTGGGGAGAGGGGCGGGGAGGGGTGGTTATGGGGTGGGGGTTGTCGTGGACGTATCATATTTCTGCTGACGGTGGTGTCAAATTTCAGTTCAAGGTCATGGGGAGGGGAGAGGGGGGTATCATATTTCTGCTGATGGTGTCAAATTACTGCTGAGTCAGCAAAAAAAATGCTGACGCCAGTGATTTAGAATCCGCATAGAACAACTACTTTTAATGTACTTTATAACAGTGTACTCCGATTTTTTTTAAATATCATTTTTTTCAAAATTCTCACCCCCTCCCTCAATTTAAAAATTTTTTTTAATTTATCTTATAGCAAAGCGGATAGTATATTTAATGACAAATTCAAACATATATGATAGAGTTGTATTCCAAAAACAAATTTTTCTGAAATAAGCTAAATATACCTCTATATCACTATGCGTGCATTCTATTCGTGCGCTTGGTCTAGCCGCGGTCTCCTAGCACGAGTCAAAGGAAACGGGAACATAAACAAGTGACTTCGGCGAGTGTGTACTGCCATGTCCATGAATCCAAGAAATATTTTGAATTTACTATGTAAAAGTTTTGATCAACTACAGTATGATATCAAAACTGTTATCACTAGCGAAGAAATAAATTTCGCATCGCAATTAGAAGATTTGATTAAAGATGCTATTGATAATCACACATTTATGGAATGTTACACTTCCTTAAATTTTGAAGATGAAAGTCCAATTTCAGATCCTATAATGATTGAAGAAGATTTTGAAGATGATTATGAAGAAACGATAAAAGAGAATAAAAAAGTAAAAACTGACATAGACATTCATTATAAACAAAAAGCTGTTGAATTTTGGCGTTCTAGTAAAAAAAAATTTGAAACTGTAAAACATAGATACAGAAAGGTCACGAGTAGAGAACTTCTATATAAATGGGAAGCACAAATTGTTGAAGGTGCAACGAGGAATGAAAAATTATTAGAAATTTCCAAGTATACATTGGATAAATTTCAAGATGCATTGGACAAATCAGTGCCAATACACGATTGGATATTAAAAGATAGGCTCTAAACGCGAGAGATGATTGCAATTTATCACAACATTTGTTTATGGCTTCCTCGAAATGGATTCATAATTTTAAAATAAGACACCGGATTGTTTCAAGAAAAATCAATAAATTCGTCACTCAAGCACAAATAACAAATAAAGAAGAATTGAGGAGCAAAGCTAACGTATTTGTGGAGAATGTGAAGTCCAAAATTGTATTGATTGGGGAAGATAATGTATATAATTCTGATCAATCAGGTTTTAATTTAGAAATGCATACCGGACGTACATTATCTTTTAAAGGAACATCAAAAGTTGAAACTCTTGCACAATCCCTAAATTCCTTAACCCATAGTTATACGATACAGCCCATTATATCTGCAAGCGGACATTTAATGTCCCCCTTGCTAATAGTTTTAAAAGAAAAAGATGCCAAATTCGGACCAAAAATTGAAAAAGATTTATATAAAGCGGTTAATATTTTTATTTGTGCCTCTGCTTCCGGTAAAGTGACATCGGAGCTTGTAATTAAATGGTTTGAACAGATTTACTTACCTAACACTAATGAAAAATCTGTATTGTGTTTAGACTCATGGACGGGGCAAAACGAAAAGAAATTTAACGCTATTGATAAAGGTGGAAAACAAGTAAATATTTTGACGATTCCTGCCGGTACCTGACCGGTATGATTCAACCATTGGACGTTTATACGTTTAGGCCGTGGAAAAATTTCTTAAAACATTTTTCAGACTTAATTATATTATATAATTATGATATAAATTTGCATTTGAGGAATAATATTTTAAAAATGCAATCTCTTATTCATAACCAATTTCCATCGCCTAGATTCGTAAACCTTTTTAGATATGCTTGGTACAATAGTGGTTACATTGAAGAAAAACCACCTAAATGCGAGACACCTGTAAATTTTTGTTTGAAAAATTGTGATCTTATTTGTGACTCCTGTCGTGACATTGCAATTTGCGCAAAGTCAAAGTGCATACAACATTTTTTTGATCCCAAAAATTCTGTGCGTCCTCATTATTGTACAAATTTTCAAGAATAAAACAGTTAATAAACAATAAATAATAAAATTAAATCTACAAAAAACCTATAAAATAAAGATTCATGTCTGCTTTCCCATTTTCTCCTCGATATAAAAGAAAGATGTTAGAATGAATATAGAATATTAGAAAAAGTTATCAAAAACATAATAATACAAAAAGCAAATAAAAAGATTATATATTTAATGAAATTTAAAAGTACACATATGTATGTTGTAACGTGGTGACACCCGTGCCCCCCCCCCGTTACAATCGCTGCGCTTTACCCCCCCACGTTACACTTCCACCTCAAAACCACCCGTAACCTTTCCCTCACCTAACCCTTTCCCCCTGTTCACCGGTGTCGGGCCGATGGAGGCAAAAGAAGACGGAAAAGGAACACCCGCAGCAGGAGCTACGAGGCCGGCGACAGACTCCTAACCGTCCTCCAAGGAAACGGAGCAAAGTGGGACTCCGAAGAAACAGAACAAGCTGCCCAGATCAGGCGAAACGTCCACCCGGAGCCATCTGTCGCCGAGCCCGAAGACCTCAACCCACCCGTCATCGCGGGATATCCGCCAGCCCCATCGACCCCGAGCACCGGTGTATCGAAGATCGATAATCGAACTATCCCGTTGCCGGAAGAGGCGCCACTTCCTAGCCCCATCCCCTCCCCAAACCATCCCGCGACGGTCTCGTCGTCGCAGCAGCGACGGCGAACCGGCATTGAGCCCGAGGCTAAGCGACAGAAAGTACATAAAGGATAGAGCGAGGATTGTGAGCGATAGAGAGAGTAAGGAAATTCGGGTGAGTCC